>NC_051162.1:161956935-161990879 GCF_013339745.2 Dermacentor silvarum | reverse complement strand
GTGTTGTAGAGGTACCCCTAAGTACTTGGTCGGCACATTTGTCCACTGCATTTTTGCAAAAAGTGGAGGTGTGTCCTCCCACTGGCCATACCATATACCAGTCGACTTGCCCCAATTAATTACGCTCCCTGTCATTTTACAATACTTTGTCACAACATTAACAGCATTGCTTACACTTTGCGTGTCGTCACAAAAAACAGCGACGTCATCCGGGTATGCCAGCAGTTTTACTTCACTGTAGCCCACCTTAAAACCCCTGATGTCGCTATCTTCCATTATCTTTAGGCACAGTGGCTCGAGATATAGGGCAAACAGTAGAGGCGATAAACCACATCCCTGTCTCACGGAAGACCTGACTTGAATGCTGGTACTGAGTGTTCTGTTAACTATGACTTTTGTGGAAACGTCTGCATAGCACATTCTGATCCATTCTTTTAAGATTGATCCCACATTTACGTGCTCCAAAACATCGCAAAAAAATTGTGTGCGTCACTCTATCGAACGCTTTTTTTAGGTACAATAATTGTAGCATAGCAACCCTACCAGAAAAGTCGTCGCAATGCTCCAGTACTGTTCTTGCTACGTGTATGTTGGTGGTAATTGACCTACCCTTTATGCCACATGTTTGATGTGGCCCTATCAACCGTGTTATTATGCTTTGTAACCTTCTGCCCAAAAGTCTTGTCTGTACTTTATAGTCTGTATTCGTTTGGCTAATTGGACGATAGGCTCGCACAGATAGGAGTGATGTGGAATCGGTAGATTTTTGGTTTTAGTACAATGTGGCTCTCGCGAAACGATGGCGGCAGTAACTGGTTTTCATAAGCTTCGGTGATTACGTGATAAAGGGCTGTAGCTATATCTGTTTTGAAAAAATTATATAATGCTCCCCTCAATCCGCGAGGTCCTGGCGTTTTGCCAGGGCTCAAGTCTTCTATAGCTTCCCCTGTTTCTTTGATGCTAATTGGCATTTCTAATATTTTTCGGTCTTCCTCTTCTAGTCCCGGCAAAAGGTGTAAGAATTCACGATTTCAACCTTGTTCACACTGCGGTTCCTGTCCTAAAAGTTTGCCGTAATATTCTACAAAGGCGCGTTGGATGGTTTCTTTGTCACGTACTACTACATTTTGGTATGTTATTGCATTTACCTTTTTTCTCGCGGCATATATAGCTCTTTTCATCTGAAAGCGAGCGCTTTGTAGGCCGTTCCCCACACCATAAACGTTCTGCGCGTGCGCGTATAATTGCACCAGGATATTTTTCTTTATCGACAAGTTCCCACTGTGCTTTTGTTTGTTTTATTTCTTTTGCGAAACACCCTGGATGGTTGCGCTCCATGCTTAAATAAAAGTTGAGCTCACGTCGTAATTGCATCTTTTCTTTTTTCTTGGTGATGCAAAACACTGGATCTTTCTATCGCTGTTAACTTTGTTTCTTCCCGAGAGCGAACGCACTCATCACCCACGCGCAAGCAAGGAAGCGGAAGCCAGCGCCGGAGGGAGCGCGGGGGGGGGGGGGGCGCACTTCTACTCTGCCAACAACCGCGCTCGTCGTTCGCCGCTCGCCCGCACAGTCTCTTATCTCCACACGGCTCTGACCTTTATGCGCCGTGCATTCGCCGCTCAGTTTCCGTTGAAGCGATAGACCGCACGTACCTTCGCCCGCGGCGCGGCGTAGCCTCGCTGCCAGCGTTTGACAGTCGTTGGCTGCAGTCTTCATTGTGATCTATCATGTTTGTTTGTGCGCGCTCACCACCACGCTTGTTCATTCAGTTAGTAATAGTCGGGCCACATTTTCCAACGCACGCTACACATGCAATGCTGCCCAGATCGGCATTGCAGCACTACAGGTGTGTCCCTTCGCACGCGCTGCCCACGGTAAGCGCTTCTCATCACACCACCGTTTCACACGCGCCTTCTCGTGGTCATCGAGTCTCTTCGTGTAGTCTTTTTGATCGCCCAATAACAGCTCTTTGGGGCTATCTTGAATTTTTTTTTACAAAGGTTTCGTCCTGCAGCAGTTTTTCATTGAATTTCCATAGTCCCCAGTTGAAACTTGACAGCTTTTTCGGACCAAGTGAAAAAAGGAGCAAACTGTGGTCGCTAAAATAAACATGCTTGATTTCATAATCACTGCCCAATGGTATCGCTTCCGCGGAAACATATACACGATCCAGTCTTACGTGGCTGTCCCCTTGAGTACGAGTGAACTGAGGTGCAACATTATTGGCTAAAACGTCACCTATATCTTCTAAATTATATTCTTCCACCAGTGCTGCTAAGTTGTGGATCCGCACAACCGGGAGGTTGTGCGGATCCACAACCAAACAGCGTCGTTCCTTGACTTGAACTTCCGCATGCTTCAGCATCTTCTTCGTCGCCTCTGCACTTTCGAACATCACAGCCCAGACGTGGTTCATCTGAAAAGCCCCCAAGGCGACCACCTGTGGGAGCAATTCCATATGAGCCAGCGTGTCGCGAAAATCTTCGACACGAAATGGCCTCGCTTTCACGACGCCGTGAAGAAAAGCGGTGTTTAAAACACATGAACCTGTAGGCAGAGGCGGCAATACAACGTGGTAATCCTGTTCAACGGTCGTAGGCACCCTGTTTTCGCGGCTTGGCATAGCCGCAAACACCGCCCCTACGGAGCGCGACATTGAACGTCCGTACCGAACGGTAGCCGGAAGTAGAATCCTCTCGGCCAACCTGACGGGACACTTTTTTTTCTTTATTGCTGGTTTGCAATACAAAACACAATCACTTGAAGAAATACAAAGCTAGAATGATAAAATTTTTGGCCATTCTTCGGCTCACGCGCAAGGTTTAAAGCGGTTCATACATATCAATTTGTCCAGCAAATGGTACCATTCTGGTTTATCCGTTGTAACGTTAAGACATTCACTAATATATACGATATTTTCATTAAAGTTTTCTCTTGCTGACTGGATTTGAACATGTTCATGATGCACTGCCATCCGCGTCTTCCACAGACTATGCAGCATTAACAACATGAACATATCGTGTGGTACTTGTTCCTCGTTGCTCGTGGGTAAGAAGGGGATGCCGTATGACATAACCGGTAAATCTTTTTTCAATGTTCGCTGCAGCACATCCCACAGAAAAACTGCGTTGGAACAGTCCAAAAATATATGTTCGACTGTTTCAGTCTTTCTGCATCTCATACAGTCTACTGACCACGGCACGAAAATTCCCCTTTCCTGAAGCCAAGGCTTCACTGGTAATGTTGCGTTGTATAACTGCAAGAAAAACGTCTTAGCTGACGTTCGCACTGGCATCCTTTTGACCCGTTTCAAAACATTTCGACCCGTGTTAGCTCCGTACATTGATCGGTAAAGGGGCACTGGTAAACATGCATCAACAACATCTTTATACATTTCTTTCCGTGTGACATTGCAGAGGTATTCTAAAGAAAAGCGCGCACATAGAAAGTGAGAAGACCGCACCACTTCTCTAAAGAAACCCTGAATGCTCGATCCCTTATTAGGGTGTGATAAAACAACAAATTGCGGCAGAGCTTCATTAAGTCTTATTTGAACCACTGTTTGCAGAAAGGGGTCTCTTTGGTCACGCAAGAACAAAAATCTTGAAACAACCTGTTTCAAAAATGAATGCACTAAACCCATGCAGGCCAACAGCTTTCACTGACCTAAATAAGTTTGTACGGCTTGTTCGCTCCCACGCTGAGCCCCATATATATACAGCGAAAACCCTATGCAACCTCCGAATATTTACTCTCGACATGCATAGAGCTTGTAGCACATACCATATTTTGGCGACCAAAACGATATTACTCACGGTCGATCGTTCGAACATGGACAGATTTCGCCCTCCGAACCCAGCACTTTTTTCTTTCACCTCCTGAATTTCTCGCTGCCAGTATTCTTTCGTGTGTTTGTAATATTTTAGCGGCACTCCTAAATATTTCGTTGGTGTCATGACCCATGTCATATTTTCAAAAAGCACTGGTGTATCTTCCCAGCTTCCGTGGCAGATTCCAAGCGACGTGCTTCAATTGGTGGCGCTTCCTGTCGTTTTACAAAACGTTGTGACCATTTCCACCGCCGTGATAAGACTGCGTTTATCATCACAGTAAACGACAATGTCATCAGCATACGCCAAAACTTTAATTTCGCTGGTGTCTAGCCTAAATCCTCTGATATCATTATTGCCTACCACGCTTATGGGTTCTAGGCACACTGCAAAAAGAATAGGGGATAAGGCGCATCCTTGTTTTACACCAGCATTAATGTCAATATACTGAGTCAGTGTTTTATTGACCACAATTTGCGTAGATGCGTTTCACATCTTTACACCTTCCAACAACATTGAACCTACATTCGCATGTTCCAGGACAAGAAAAAAAAAACTTCCTGTGACACCCTGTCGAAAGCTTTTTCCCAGTCCACTTGTAGCATGGCTACCTTTCTTGAAAAAGCATCACAAGATTCGAGGATTGTCCTTGCAACATGAATGTTTGTTGTTATGGATCAGCCCTTTATCCCGCATGTTTGGTGGGGTCCTACCAATTGCCGTACTGTATTTTGCAGTCGTCTTGCCAGTACTTTCGCATAAATCTTGTAGTCGGTATTTGTCAGACTGATCGGGCGATACACTCGTACAGTTCAGGGTCACTGGACTTTGGGATTAATACACTATGACTGCGCCAAAAGGATCGGGGCAGCATCTGTTTATCATACTCATCTGTTATTATGTCGTGCAAAATTCCTGTCAGTTCTTACTTAAAGGCCTTATAAAAACGTGCTCCAAAACCATCTGGCCCTGGCGATTTTCCGGTGCTCTCAAGGGCACCGAGGCTCACTTTCATACTTTCATCTAGTCTAGGCATTTGCTGCAAAAATTCCTCTTGGAATCCTTCGCAAAAGAGTCTTTTCTGTCCTAGCATTTCCTCGTAATATTCTTCAAACGCTCGCAAAATGGCTTCTTTTTACCGACTGACGTCATTCTCATACGTTATGGCGTTTATCTCTTTTCGTGAGGCATGACACTTCTCGTCGGAAATTGCCCGCTTCGTGGGTTCTTCACCACACAAAAGCTTTTCCGCGCGTGCGCGAATAATTGCTCATTTGTATTTTTCAATGTCAGGCCGTCCCATTTCAACTTTTGTTTTACGAACTTCTTTCGATAAATTTCGGGGATAACTTGTTTCCGCGTTCAGAAGAAAATCTAACTGAGCTTGCAGTTCTTTTTCTTTCCTTTTTTCTATCTGTCTTAGCAAGCAGGATGTTTCGATTGAATCTAACTTGATTTGTTCTTTAAAGCATTCCCACGCTTCAGCATAGTTCGTGTTATGTCTTGCGTGAAACGCTCTAATACCAACCTTCATTTTGGTAACGAATACGTCATCTTCTAGAAGCTTAACATTAAATTTCCATAGCGTCCAGCTAAACCTTCGGGGTTTTTTGGGGTCCACCGAAACTCTAACAACGCTGTGGTCACTAAATTATACTTGTAAGACATCATAATCACTACAATTTTTGAACACTTGTGCAGATACATAAATGCGATCTAATCTCGCGTGGCTGCTTTACTGGTAGTACGTGAATTTCGAAACCTCAGTGTTAGCAAAAACATAACCCACGTCTTCTAGTTCATGCTAGTCCACAATTCTTACGAGATAGTTTGAACTAGGATCACAAATAGCTGACCCCTGTAATCTATCCGCCACGTTACACACGCAGTTAAAGTCACCCATCATTACAACAGCCCCTTGCCATTTTAAATGACCCTCCAAAATTTCCAAAAACCTGGTTCATTCAACTCCTTCATTTGGAGCGTACAGACGAATAACACGCCATCTGTTTGCGCAGAAAATAATATCGCACACTATTAAATGTCCCATTTGGTCATTCATAACAATTTATACAATTATGTTCAAGGCATTCCTTATAAAGAGCGCACAACCACCAGCTCTTCCAGCAGCATGAGATACACACACTTGTCCCTTTATATACATAACCATCCCCTTTGCCATCAATAGTATGTTGACTGGAGTGTAAACCTTGTGATTAACGAGATGTACATTGTGTGGATACTGGCGACATCAATGAAGACAATTTGGCAGTAAACACATATTTATTGAGCATCGGAAACTTCACCTGTCAATTTTGTGAAAGTGAGCGGAGTAGCCTTATGTGATCGCTGCGGCATACTGCAAGGGTTCGGTCATCTCGATGTCAGACATGTCGTTTGCAAATTTCAAATCTACACACGTACGTCTTATAGTAGTGGTTACGTTCACAATGAATTGCTCATACCCCCGGAAACGCGGCCTTCCGATTAAGGCGACAGAAGCGAAGTGACAATCTACGCTAGGAATGATTTGAGCGGCAACGGAGACTGCTGTGGAGGAAGACGACGACGCTCGAGCCATTGCTGATGATGATAGTTTCTGCGTTACATCGCCGGCGCAGGCTAGCGTATACAAGATTCGCTTGAAAAAAAATAGGAGGTAGGGTGGCATCCGCTATACCACCCCATTTCAAAGGGAAAGCTACCATTATACGTCCATCCGATGATGCATCGCTTCGTCTTGCTGTGGCACCAAAGCTTCGCGTACACCGATAATTCACATCGCGTAGGCGTCTGCACCTATTTTTAACATTTTTTTAGCTTCCATTCGCGGTTCTTTCTTATCGGCCGGTGGTAGATCAAAAACGCTATCGCTTGGGCTCAAACTCGTTTACTACGATTTTTTTTATCCCGATGAACGTCTAATGAAGTTGTCCTTCGGCGCTTGCGCATCTGTAGCGGTTATCTTGTAGGCTTCGGAAAAGAATAGTGACCATGTCATCTACACCGCTATATTGAACACATTCGCCTTCGCCTGCGAACCTTTTATCGGGACTAGCCGCTCCTTCGGCGTGAACGCTACCTATGCGGGACAAACATAACGAGCACGCTCAGTACAGCCACCGCAACGCAGCGAATGGGCCATCGAGCTTCACGTCGCGAGCCGCTGGCAGATGTGGACTATCGTCGTGGTACCGTAGATGCCCACAGAGTGAAACCCACTGTCAGGACAGGTTCCTCGGCCCTCGCCACCTTTTACAGGATGGCAGATGCTATCCTCACGGCGCTGTTCGTCCATATCGAGCGATTTGCGGCGGAGGATCTGCAATCCCTGGACGTCGAGGACGTGGCTTGGCTCCCGCGACTCGGAATCCTGCCGCGGGCAATTGCCGTCCGAGAGATACGGCGCGTTCTACAAGCCACCTGCAGCATGCCTGAACGCCTGGAGCGCATCGCCTGGCTCCACTGCTGGCTGATGTCGAGGGACGCGATTGAACCGTGGCTGCTGTACCGCTTCGGCTGCTCGGCGCTGTACACCGACTGCCCCACGCTTCTCGAGCTCTTGACGCGGTCGCTGCCGCTCCTCGGCCACCGCACGATCATGCGCGTGAGGCAGAGCAAAGGAACGTATTACGCCTGCATGATTAACAGTGGGCCGTACCTGGGCTCACAGGATCACGAACTAGTGTGCGTGGTCCTCTGGCGCGGCCAGCGCTTCGCGACCCAGTACGCTGCTCGAAACGACATTGCTCCGCCGCGCCGAACCGCGGTTCGACCTCGACTCCTTGTTCCGTGCGGGTCGCCAACATTTAGACATTCCGATCACGTATCGAATAGGTCAGTAGCGCACACAGGATCTCTGCCAGGGGGGAGTTGACAGTTTGCTAATACCATCTAAACAGCTCTAATTTCGATTTCTTCACTGGAAATTGTCAAAAAATGCGCTTTTGCGAGTGTGCAGACGATTGCGCGTCTTAGTTGCAGTACTCAAATGCGTAAGGAAAGGGGTTAAACAAAAGGGGGGGGGGTTAAGTCGGCCTCAGGGGGTGGGGGGTACAACCCCCGAATCCCCCCCCCCCCCCCCGTCGGTGCGCCACTGGAATAGGTGGTGATTAAGGTTCCGTAAAACAGCCTTTATCGAGAGTTCCAGAGTCCGACTCACAATGGATGGATGGAAGCAACTTTATTCAAATCCGGCGAAGTTTAATGATCCGGGCTCAGGTCTCCCATGAGGGGACTTCGAGGCCTTGCCTCGTCGCCGCCTCCCGGGCCCGCTGGACTGCCCACTCTTGTGTCTTGAAGTTGGAGCTGCGCAGAGCGGCGGCCTACTTCGACGCAAGAGCCTCCGGAGCTACTGCCATTTTCGCTGCTATAACAGGACACTCCCACAACATGTGTGAGAGTGTCGCTCTAGTTGCCTGACATAACTTGCAAATAGCACTCGGGTATTGCGTGGGGAAAATGTGCTGCAATCGCACCGGACTGGGGAAGGTGTGTGTCTGCAGTTGTCGCCAGACGACTGCCCATGGCAACGTTTCAGTTTGGGTTGAGGTGGGGGCAATATCCTCCTGCCTAACTGGTAGTGCTTGGTGATATCATTAGAGCTTACTAAGCGTTCTCGCGTGTTTCGCACCAGGAGGTCCGAACTCGAAGAGGGTGTCTCAGACTCTGCGCGGCGAGTCAGTTCTCGCGCAGAGCGGTGTGCCACCTCATTCAAGTTAGGGGGGGAGGGGGGGGGGGGGGGGGCTCGTCGGTGGGGGTGGCGACGTGCGCTGGGAACCACATGATCGCGGTGCTATCGAAGTGCTGTCGACCAGCTCTCCTTAGGATCTGAAGAGCTTCGGAGGCAATGCGCCCCCGCGCGTAGTTACGAACTGCGGATTGTGAGTCGCTAAGAACTACCTCACAGAAGGGGTCGGTAAGCGTAAGCGCAATCGCAACCTCTTCCGCTGTATCTGGGTATTCCGTGCCGACACTACACGCGTGAGTAAGCCTGGAGTTAACGTCTATGACTACCGCCGTGAACCGGTGTTCTTGTGTGTACTCTGCCGCGTCTACGAAGCGCGTAGTCATCTTCCCACCAAAGGAGCCCAGCAGTGCCTTGGCACGGGCCTGGCGTCAGCCCCCGTTATGTTCGGGGTGCATGTTTCGAGGGATAGGGGCGACGATCAGCGTGTCGCTGATGTCGGGTGGAATGGCCTGTTTCTGACCGTGTTGGACATGGTAATCGAAGCCGAGTTTCTGCAGGATGTACCGACCCGTGGTTGTCAGGGACATGCGTTCGAGTTGCGAGGCTCTTTGCGCATCCACGATTTCCTCAAGCGTGTTGTATACCCCCAGCTGTAACAGACTAGAAGTGCTCGTGGACTCCGGTAGGCCAAGGGCGATCTTGTAAGTCTTGCGTATAAGGGTGTTCAGTTTCTCCCTTTCGGTGACATTCCAGTTGTGAAAGGCAGTCACATAAGTAATGTGACTGATTGCGAAGGAGTGTATGAGGCGCATGACGCTGTCCTCCTTCACGCCCGTGTGCTTGTTTGCAATGCGTTTGATCAGGCGGGTAGCCGCTGTAACCTTGCCTTCAATCCTGCGGATAGCTTCTGCGTTTGACCCGTTGGCTGCTATATGCATGCCAAGGATGCGTATCTTCGGGACTCGGGGAATACAGGAGCCGTCTTGCGTATACAGGAGTATTTCCTCACATTGGCGTGATTCGTCGGTAGGCTTGGGCCGGCGGCGCGGGCGGTAGAGGAGCAGCTCCGATTTGAGTGGAGATAGTCGGAGACCCGTGTCTTGGAGGTAGGTTTCTATTGCAGAGACCGCTGCTTGTAAGGTGCCTTCTATCTGACCGTCTCTGCCCTTGTCGACCCACAGGGTGATGTCTGCATACAAGGAGTGATGGAGGCCGTCAATCTCGTCAAGGCAGGCCGGGAGACCCAGCATCACGAGGTTGAAAAGGAGCGGGGATATGACCGACCCTTGAGGAGTGCCGGCGCGCTTCCTAGTGCATGTTCGTGGGATGTCATGCTGTCGACCGCGAGGGTGACTGTGCGGCACGACAGGAAGTCTCTGATGTAGTTATAGCTGCGCTCGCCCATGTTGAGCTTGTTAATTCGGTTCAGGATTGCTGCATGTGATACATTGTCGAATGCCTTTTCCAGATCGAGGCCAAGGATGGCGCGGGTGCCGCTAGTTGGGTCGTTGATGATCTGGTGGTAGAGCTGGAGCATAACGTCTTGAGTGGAGAGGTGTGACCGGAAGTCCACCATAGTGGATGGGTAGGCTCCAGTGTCCTCGAGGTGGCGGTTGATAAGGGTGAGGAACGCATGCTCCATAACCTTGCCAACGCAGGATGTGAGGGAAATGGGCCGCAAGTGATCCAGGCTGGACGGCTTGCCTGGCTTCGGTATCAGGACTGCCTTAAAGCGTTTCCACGCATCTGGGATGCGACCCACTCGCCAGCATTTGTTGACGTATGTCGTAAGAGCGGTAATCGAGACATCATCGAGGTTTCGTAGAGTCTTGTTCGTAACCTTGTCAGGACCAGGTGCTGATTTGCCATTAAGGTCGTGTAGAGCTGCGCAGATCTCTGACTCGTGAAATTCTTCATCGAGCGTCGCGTTTGGCTTGCCGGTGTAATCTCCATGTTGGACATCGGGTCGTTGAGGGAAGTACTTGTCTAGCAGGCGTGTCACGATCTGTTGATCACTCGTGGTAGCCCGTTCCTTGTGTAGAAGGCGCTGCAGGTTGGCACGCTGAGCAGACTTGCCCTGCGTTTCCCCCAACAGGTGATGCAGGAGACGCCACGTGCTGCCATTGTGCAGCTGCCCGCCGATTGCGTTGCAGATGTCGTACCACTGCTGGCGGCTTAAAGTCCGGCAATGTTCTTCTAGCTGGCGATTGATCAGTGCGATCTTCTTACGAAGCTTTCGGTTGTCCCGTTGCTTCTTCCATCTTGCGTATAGTGATGTCTTGGCTTCCCAGAGGTGGGCTAGTCGACTGTCGATCTTATCAACCTGGACTTCGGTTGTGACCGTCTGTGTCGCCCTGTTCATGTCGTCATTGAGTGTCTCCATCCATGCATCGATCTCATCGATAGTCTCCTCACCTCTCTGTTCGACTCGCTGCTTTCGGAACTTGTCCCAGTCCGTCCATTTGAATAACTTAGGGGGAGGGGTGTACCCGGCCGCCTTAGGAATCCGTGTTTCTGTGACCATGTGGTCACTACCGAGATTTTCAAAGGTATTGCGCCACGTTGCTTGAAGCATGTTTCAGACCGCCGTCAGGTCCGGCGTCGTGTCCCGTGCCGTTGACGTGCACGTGCGAAATAAGAGTTAGTTCTGTATCATGCAGGTCCTGCCACAGGCGTCGGCCTTTGGCTGTAGTGTAGCCATATCCCCAGGCCTCGTTCGGGGCGTTAAAGTCACCCCCCACCATAAACGGGTGTGCGCCCGCCAATGCAAGCGCCCCCGGAACAGAGAGAGGAAACGACGCCGCGAGTGAGCCGGATTACTGTATACGTTGAGGATAAATACACTGCGTTTACGTGTCCTATTAGGAAGGAGCTCTACGAGCATGTGTTCCGCATGTGTACCGCGTACGGTGTGTTCTTGTATTACGATCCCTTTCCGTATTAAAATTGCGAGTCCTCGATCAACGGGAATCGGCGAGGCGTGTACATTGTAACCTGGTAGCTTTGGTATGGTGCCTACTGTTTCCTGTATCATTATGACGTCGGGCTTGGGTTGCGCGTGTCGGACGTATTGTTGCAGCAGTGCTTGTTTTTTTCGTGAAGCCCCGACAGTTCCACTGCCACACCACGAGCTCGTTAGCTGGGCTGGCCATCGTGGTGCTGTACGTGTGCATTAACTGAGATAGGGCTAGCATAGAAAAAGAAATTCAACAAAAGGGGACACTCGGCAAAAACTGGCAACAGGAAACACGTCACCATACATCACGCTATACTTTTGACACCGAACGTTAGCTGCCGCGAGCATTGAAAAAAAGAAAGTGAACTTAAGTTAACAGGCATTGATTTATTTTTTTAACTCTTTGCCGCGAAAACTAAAACGTTTTGCGTATAAATGAACGTAAGCTTTGCGACTTATTTTCCTTGCCTTACCTAGCCACAGGTCAATGACGCGCCAGATACATGCGTCATCCGCCAGACACTCCCCCGAAGTTTCAAGTTTCAAGTTTATTATACATACTTAAGAGGTTACATAGTTGTGTATATACAGAAGGAGGTCCCAAGGTTTTAATCACCGTTGCACTGGTGATTCCAAGTGCACTGGCATTTCCAAAGGCATGCTTTAGATTTTCAATTCTGGAACTTTATGGGTTTAATGTTCTTATAAACTTGGGTTAATATGCGCGCACTGGGGCCCTCGTGTCCAAGCCGTTCCAGAAATGGAAGCACGTGCTCGCAATCTTCCACACACACTAAAATACTAAATATGACCGTGACTGTCAGCTTGCTCGCAGCTGATAAATTTCTCCAAACATTTTCAGGAAGCTCACCCAATGTTATCGGTCAGCTGGACCAGGGCAGGCAAAGTAAAATAAGAGAAAACAGAAGAAAGTTAACGGCCTAATATTGAGGCAGTTCTTTTTTGCGGGCGACAAGGTCTGGCTCTCCGGGGCCATAGGGACAGTGGTCCTATGTATTTAAGCAAAGCCCCCGCTGAAAATAGTGGTATTTTCAGAGCGCTTCTTCGCATGGGAGCTGATTGTGGAGGTACATATCTGAAGAACCATTTGGAAGGTTGCCCCAGTAATGCCTCGCATTTAAGCCCAGATGTACAAAAACAAATTATATAAATTTGTAGAAAGCCTATTATATGAAATTATGGAAAGCCTAGATGCAAAAGTAAACGCTGCAGGCTGCTCCTCCATACTTGCTGACGAAACGACGGATATTGCTGGAATCTAACAGCTTACTGTTTGTGCAAGGTACCTAAAAGAGGATGCCAACGACATCGAAGGAGTATTTTTATGTTTTAGCACCGGAATAGATGCCCTCTCACATTGCGACTGCAGGTTCTGTGTAAATGTGTAGAAACTGCTGCAGATTCTAGTCAGCCTTCCAGTGACCACTGCCAGCGCAGAGACAATATTTTTTAACATGAAATTACTAAAAAACCACTTGCGCTCTACAATATCTCAGGAACGCACGGTTAGGCTGGCGCTTCTATACGCCCACAGAGACGTCGGCATCAACGTGTCCGAAGTCATTGACCGCTTCGCTAAACTTCCCTGCTGAGTGAAGTTTGTCCTTTAGACGGCGAAGCAGCAAAAATCAATGCAAGTAAAAAGCTCTGTTCCTTCAGGTTCACAAACTCGTATTTATGAAAACATATGACTGTTCATTGGCTTTTAAAACCGCAGAAATTTCCGCCGTTTATTCTAACAGTTAACATCACGATAAAAATTATCATGCAAATATGAAAATTACGACGACATCAATAACCAATTTTGACCGACCTTGCTCATTGAAAGCCCGGCCCTCGCGACGTTTCCCAACAAACACACTCGGATATTGGGTATTTCAACTTGCCGCATCATCTGTGGCTTTCGTTTGTCCTTTTCTTTCCTTTTTTAGCTACCTGCTTTTATTTCTTTTTTGAAACGAAGAAATACCCTTCTTTAATTTTGGGTGCAGAATATTTGTGGCCATTCTGCAGGCAGTTAAATTACACATTGTCGTACTGATTTCTGCATTATTCCTCTATTATTCTACCCACATGGTGCTGTCGCGACCACCGCATGGCCCAAGTACATATCACGATTTCTTCAATCATAGTTTTGTTCTTGCCTAGATCATCTGTCTTTCTGCGCGCAAAGTTTACTATCTGTGACTGCACAACCTGTTTATTTGTCTTGTTTGACGCATTATATACAGTGACGTTTGCTTAAATACGTAGATTTATTGGAGACTTATACGTATATTTAAATATCTTGTTGCAAGGCTTTGTGTATACAAGCAGTGAATTTTGTTTCCAGTGACACTTTTTTACCTTTTATCAAGTTGTATGTTCGCATTTGTATGTTCCGTTCTACCCATTTCGAATGTATATTTTGCAGAACTCCTGATTTCTATATGTACTCACTGTTGCGACTATAATCTCGGTGTAATTACAACAGACGACCGGTAACAACTGCTCCTGCACAATCTATTGCAACGAAGGACAGCGTCATTGAGGTTTTTTTCCCTGGCCGTAGCATATGTACAAAAATGTAAACAAAGTTTTTGAATGACAAAGATTCATCAAAATATCTGTCCTCAACTTGTTTTTTTCATGGCCTTTACGTTTTTCACATCAGCTGCATGCACTGCTTTGCTGGTTTCGAACTGATATAGTTCTAAAGTTCATGTGATGTTTTCTTTACTTATAAAATCGACAAAAAAAACGCGGAAGCATTGATATCAGTTATTATTTCTGCCACAATTTGTGGGACATACGAATATATTCTATTATGCACAAATGAAAATTTCCAACTGGGAATGCAACTGGTTCCAGTTAAACTGGTTTATGGAACAATTCCCAGTTGGTCCCCATTGCAACTGGTCCCAGTTGGTCCCCGTTGCAACTGGTCCCAGTTGGTCCCCATTGCAACTGACCCCAGTTGGTCCCCATTGCAACTGGCCCATGCAGAAGCCTATCAAAAGTGTATTCTGCTGATGGATTTCATACAACTAAGGCAGTTCAGCTATTATTGCTTAATTCCCTAGCAAAAATTCTACTACAAACACTAATAGCCTATTAGGTTATTGACACTACTACAGTCTGTTAGTGAAAGAAAATGTTGCAATGTACCAATACATAACGAAAAACAGGTAAAATTGCTAAAAGCATTTATTAGCACAGCATGTATTTTTACAGATTCATCTTTCGAGATCTTCATCAGGTCAGCAATCTTGATTGCGAGCTTTTCGTTGACTTCGACCAAAGGACGTCCTTTTGAGGAAGTGGTTAAAAAACCTGGGCACAAAAATACACACATATAGAAGAATTAGAATACAGAATTACCAAACTAATTTTAGGACAGTGATATATGCTAGCTCAAAATGTTTATCATAATAAAAAATGACGCCACGTGACACGATAGGACAATTATAAAGCACACAAATCAACATAAGATATGTGTTCCATCGGAACAGAAGGCAGATATAAAGAACTGTAGACAGAAATCTTGCACAGCGTTGTCGGAAACAGGCATGTCATTGCTGCAACGCACACAGCAATTGGCCCGACGGCACTGTACAGAAGCACTTACGTCCACCGTCAGGATAAAAAAAAAAAGAAGAAAACACTTCATACTAAGAAGAATAAGAAGTATAATTACCTCGAAATGGTGAATCGGCGCCGGGGAGAACACTGCACATCGACGCACGCTGATAAATCCACAAAGCCGCGAAGGGCAGGGGTAAAACAGTTGCCTTGCGTTGTTTTGAAGTCACAACAGCAGTCATAGATAACACTATTCAATTATACTACTGCACGAATGAGATGCGCAGGCGCTAACACCACGGGTTCCATAAAAACACATCGTTCATTCACTAACATACACGCACGCCTCGCGTGACGCCTTGCCTTCACATGGCCGCCGCCATGGCACACGTGCTGTGCGCAACTACGGCTGACTACGGTCGCAGTTTTATATTCTTCCCGCCCGACGTGTTCCCTTCTCTGCGATACTGCTCTTTGGTGTCAATAAATATTACGGCCTTTTATATGCGATATCAATTTAGTAATTTAGATTAAAAGTTTAACATCTACTTTATGCGCACTTCAACAGAAAATACGACACTGACGAAACTTCAGCGGCAAACAAATATGGTTGCTGCTATTGACCGTCGTTCGAAAGCTGACCGGGCACCGCGATCTGACGGCTGGTTGTTCGGGTTTTTCTTTTTTTTTTTTTCGTGTGCTGTAAACACTAGCTGTTTCCTCGACTCATCGCGACGAGGCTCAGTGAAGCAAAATTGGCAAGACCATGTAGGCGCACGTCGCTCTTGTGTATGTCGCTGAGAGATGGTGCGCTGAAACAAATGCAAACGTGCGAATGCAATCTGCTGCACAATTGTACAGCAGAATTTTTAATTATTCAGTGATTATTTAGAAACACCTCTCCATGCAAGCAAGCGGTCCGCTAGTCTAATTTTTTGTCGATTAACTTTCACCAGCAAACAAGAGCTGCGGAATCTAGCAGTACATGTTGTATAAGACCAGCAACAATCTGCATAAGGCCAATAGGACCTATTAGTCTAATAGAGAAACTAGTAGACACGCAACACTGCTTGTATAAGACTAATAAGTCGAATACGCACGGCCTATTGATCTTATAGGTAAATCAGTACGACTAATAGAAATTTATATTGGTCTAATACAAAACCTAATACAAACAAACGTATTAGACTAATTATTACAAACTATTAGAATGTTTGCTAGGATTGCTCAGTATAAGTAGGACTAGCTGCTGCTGTCTTAGCAAGCACTGCATGTTACTTGCTTTCATTTAAACTTCTGGTCACCATTTCATTTGGATTCAAACTGGAACCAGTTGCTACCAGTACAACTGGCCATTGTTTAAGTTGGTTCCAGTTGCTACTGATACAACTGGTCAAAGTTCCAGTTGGAATCCAACTGGAACTTTGATTCCAGTACAACTGGTGAAATTTCCAGTTGATTCCAGTACAACTGGTGAATGTTCGAGCTGGATCCCAACTAGGTCCAGTCACTCCCAGTATAACTGGAAATTGTTCCAGTTGGATCCCAACTGGAACCAGTTGCTACCCAGTTGCTTTCCAACTGGGACCAGTTGGTGTGTAACTGGGACCAGTTGGTTTCCAGCTGGAACCAGTTCATCCCAGCTGATCCCAGTTGGATCCCAGTTGGAAATTTTCACCTGGGTGAAAAAATACATATTTTACTTGACGGTGTGTAGCGTTGAGTAATTCGTTTGCAGCATCTAATATATAATGACATTGGCAATGACAATGCAGTTATTTTCATGCATTTGATCCCTCGACAAATTCTATAAGGAGGAGGCCACGCTGCAACGTGAGCCCCCCTCCCACACCGAACAAAATTTCTGGCTACGCCACTGATCACGAGATACGGGCTTGAAATTCTTTGAAAATAGGAAGAATTTTAAGCGCAATGCGTTGCGAAGCTTTCACTTTCTCGCTTTAAATGCAAGTGTTGCAGATTATTACTAAGCCCTCGTTTTTCCCTGCGTTTTGGTGCATCATACGAGATTCGTAGTTTGTTTTTCCGGTGTCCTCGGTGAGCTAAACCAAGCATGTTGTTTATATCTGGGTAAAATTAGGAATATGGTATGGTAATGTGTAGGCAATGTTCCAAATGGGTGGCTTAAATGCGCCTTTTCCAGTAGAGTACGTGTGCTAGTGGTTCATAGCGTCATTAGTCTGTTTTATGAGCAGTGTAAAACTTAGGCGCCTGCGCTGGCATAATTATACAACTACGCGTACAACTGAGGTCAAATTTTGCGAACATAGGGGGAACAATACGCCAAGTGTATGTGCGTTAGTAAATGCATGTTGATTAAGTACAGCTTTAAAAAACTAAATTCCATGCAAAAACGAAAGAAGGGATTCGAGACCCTCGCAATGAATAAACAAAAGAAGGGGAACTGAGGGGCTCGATTTTGTTAATCATAACCACATAAAGCCAAAAGAGAATGAACCCAAGGAAAGCATGGGGGAAATGAAGTGTGATTGAAATTGGATTGTAGAAAATAACGAAAAAAAGGGAAATGAAAGTGGACGAAAAGATAACTTGATGCCAGCGGGAGCCGAACCCACAACCTCCGCATTACACATGCGTTAATTGCACTACCAGTTGTGCTAAGGCGATGGCCATCAATTCGTCCACTAACTTGGGTATTTATGTTTACTAAATCTACCTTTTCTTCATTATTTTCTACATTACAATTTCAGTCACACTTAATTTCCCCGATGCTTTCCTTGGGTTCATTGTCTGTTGGCTTTATGTGGTTATGATTAACAAAATCGAGCCCCTTGGTTCCCTTTCTTCTTTCGTCTATTCATTGCGAGGGTCTCGAATCTGGCAGCCTTGATGTCATTAGGTAGCATGCGAAGGTTTATTAGCCACGTGCCTGCTCTCCCAAGATCACGTGTTACGTGACGCCATCGGGCTAAAAAGGATGTTCCACATCCGCCCACCATGGTTCTGAGTGGCGCTGGTTAACACACCTAGGGCTAGATTTAGTAAACATAAATACCCAAGTTAGTGGACGAATTGATGACCGTCGCCGTAGTACAATTGGTAGTGCAACGCATGCGTAATGCGGAGGTTGCGGGTGCGGCTCCCGCCAGCGACAAGTTAGACAGGGGACCCACAGGAATAGGTAACAGTATCCAGCTAAACACTAGCCCAGATCCAACCCTTACGAAGAACATCAACCACAGCAAGTGGTCCAACACCCAGACATCACTGGGTTGTGACCATTTTATTATCAGCTCGGGAATTCCTGCTCACAACCTAGCACAACGATCCAAACGTACGGCTGAAATTGTGGACTGGGACAAATTCCGTGTTACCAGAACCACAGCCCCTGAATCAATAGCAGACTTGGACTCATGGCTACATACGTAAAAGCTCGATGATACGATCACGGCTAATACGAATTTCCGGATGATATGAATTTTTCTGTGGTCCCGGCCGAGCCTTATTACTTTGCAACGTGCTAGAGAACGGTTGTTACGAATCGATTTTCAGCCTGCGTCGGTTGATACGAATAAACGCCGCCCCACCGACGGCCGCGAAAGAGAACAGCGCGCAGTCACGCGCTTTCTCTCCTTCTCTTTTGGTGCGGAGGCGCAGCGCCGGACAGCGCGGACTCCGCGACTGGGCGCGAAGAGTTTGAAGCGGTGGCGCTTTTGGTGCTTTTGTACTTTTCCTCCTTTTCTGCGAGCCGTCAGATGGAGTGGCTGCTGCGCTTCGGGCCGCGTTCTTCGTGTTTGCGCCATTTTGCCTAGTCGCAGCGAGCTATGTCTCGCAAGCGGAAAGCACTCTCCTTTAAAGAGAAATTAGACATTCTTCGAAAGGTCGATGAGGATCCCAAGAGGAAGCGGACGGAGTTGGCTAAGGAGCTAGGCCTCGCAACGTCAACACTGAGCACAATTGTTGCACAGCGAGACTATCATGAAGCACGTGCTTTCGTTCAACGTCAACGCGAAGCAAGCGAATTCGAACACGCTTATTTCGAACATACCGCGCACCGACAATGCTCTTAGCAGCGCGCCAAATCACGCGGCGGCGCCTCCGACCGGCATTGCTCCGACACCGCCATAGAGCAAAAGCTCAGGAGAGACCCCTCAATGCCGCGCGCGAAGGAACGGGAAAAAAAAACCCGCGGCGGAAATTTCACCTTCTCTCAAATTGCAAGGTCGCCGTTTCTGCATCGCGCCGGAACAAGCGTGTACGTGCCGACTAGAGTGTTCTAGACAACCGTATTCTAGCACACACTAGTGCCGACGTCTCAGCCACGCGGATAAAATGGCAGTGAACCCTTCTCCTCTATTTTCTAGTCACATGTTGACCTTGCACGCTGCGGCAGCAGCGCAGAGGGAAGCAGCGGCGGAGGCACAGTCGGGCCAACGAAACTGCCACGCCCGCAAACGCTCGCTTCTCGATAACGGCAGAAAACGAAACTTCAGGGGGCGGTTAAAATAAGCTGGCGCCAGCAAGGCGGCGGGCGCGCACGGAGATGTGCGCACGGAGTCGAAGGTGAGAGAGCTACGAGGGAGTTGAGAAGGAGGGCGAGGGGAGCCACCGAAGCGGCGGAGTTGACGCGGCCAAATCCGCTTCCCTGCCGCCCTCCTCCCTCACCTTCGACGGTCTCCGCGCGCACCCGTGTGCCGGCGCCGCCCGCTCGCTCCCTGAAGCTTCGTTTTCTGTCGTTATCGGGAAGCGACCGTTAGCCGGCGTGGGCAGTTTCGTGGCCCGCGCTTGCTATGCGCTTGCGCGCCGCGATATTTCACGACTCGCACCGTTCGTGCATCGTGCTATGGTGCACGAATACTTCAAAAATACGTCCTTTTAATTCGAACAAATTTTCGGGCCCCTTCGAGTTCGAATTATCGCGACCGTTAGCCGGCGTGGGCAGTTTCGTGGCCCGCGCTTGCTATGCGCTTGCGCGCCGCGATATTTCACGACTCGCACCGTTCGTGCATCGTGCTATGGTGCAAGAATACTTCAAAAATACGTCCTTTTAATTCGAACAAATTTTCGGGCCCCTTCGAGTTCGAATTATCGAGATTCGACAGTAGTTTTAATTGTGTTTCGATGATACGAATTTCGGCTAATACGAATATTTTTCGTGACCCCGTGAGATTCGTATCATCGAGCTTTTACTGTACATTAACCCAGGACGTGCAAAAGGCTACATCACAGATACCCACCCCACCCGATACAGATGTTGTGTACAGCGGCATATTACATCTATGAGAGGCGCATGCTAGCATACAGAAACGATGGCTCACTAACAAACAGAACAGATCCCTCAAGCAGAAGATTGCACCACTAATTAAACCAATGAGGCTCACACAGGGCATCTAGCTCAACAGCAATGGGACCAGCTATGTGACCGAATGAGTGGAAATCTACGGCTCACGGATACTTGGACCTTCCTTCGTTGCCTGCTCGATCCTGACCACACAAACACAACTCAAAGAACGTCCACAGGATCCTGCATAAGCTCCTCATGCAGGACCAAGAACTCAACACCCTAAGGACGCATTACCTCACCACCACAGACAGGACACCCCCAACCGACTACACAGGCCTGGCCAACCCCACATTAGATGAGGACATCTCACCATGGGAAGTCAGGACGGCCATGCACAAACTTCGAACAACATCTATAACTCCAGCGTTGCTGAACAGGACAATGCCATCTGCAAACTGGAGGCTGCCAAGTATGTTCCCCGTTGATCTGAAACCTAATTAGCTTGAATGCTTGTTCTCAGCGTGAAGCAAATAGCTTTACTGAGATTGTCTCCCTTTGTCTGCCACCCCTTAATCGGAACTAAAGGCTGGGAGTGACGCTTGAATGCGTCAAGAAAATTTGCCAAAAACCAGCGAGGCTATTGTAGTCCAGGGGCAGTACTCTCGGTCGTTTTATTATGGGGATACAAGCCCCGGCAGAACAGAACGTCGGGCAATTATTGTTTTTTGCGGTGGTAAACGACGGCCCTAAAATAGCCCAGTGGTGCCAGCTCTAAACAAGATTGTCCGTGCCATTCTGAGGACACATGTTCCGGCACTACGTGGTGTTTACACAACGCGCATTATGACCTTTGCAATTTGATGCCGTTGAACAAAACAGCGCAACAACTGCTGCATGCACCATATATATGCAAGATGACAAATTTACGTTTAGGGACTGATTATAGGGCATCGATCAAATTGCTTTATTGATTGATCATTGGGTTTAGCGTCACAAAGTAGTACACTTGCAGGTTGTCGTACACTTTAAAATCATTTTCACTATATGGAGTTTATCAACATACGTACAACCCATAGTAAAGTCGGGCGCCTCTGCAACGAACGCATCTACAACGAAATGACCTTTATAACGAAGTTATGACTGTGTCCCGGTTCTATTGGGAGCTGTGCGGTGTGCGACCTTTAAAACGAAGTGACCTGTATAACGAATGACTTCAGGGGCCCCAAGCAATTCGTTATAAAGGCGTTCAACTGTGCACCGCTCTTGCTTCATGCCCCCATTGCAACGCAGCTGCCACTGCTGGGAATCCAACCCGCGACTTCGTGCTTAGCAGCACACCACAAAAGAAACTGAGCCACGGCGGTTGGCGAAAGAACAATGTAGGTAAACTCTACCTACACTGCTCAGAAATATCTCCATGCATTTGTCCGACATTGGATATAGTGCAGAGAAAGTGTACGCAGAACTTTCCTTCGCAAATTTCGCGCTTAACTGCCCTAGCGATGATTCGCGAGCAAAATTCTTGCGTTTTTGCGCAAGTGCAATTTTTTCCTGAATTGTTTACAGGCA
This sequence comes from Dermacentor silvarum, assembly GCF_013339745.2. Taxonomy (NCBI): domain Eukaryota; kingdom Metazoa; phylum Arthropoda; class Arachnida; order Ixodida; family Ixodidae; genus Dermacentor; species Dermacentor silvarum. The sequence goes on along the minus strand of NC_051162.1, from coordinate 161,968,983 downwards.
CATTTTAGGTCTTCCTTTACATGAGCAATTAGCATCGATCAGACGCCACTATGAAGCCAGAGAAAGGTACGTGGTTTTTCGCATTTCTTCAGAGGCTATATGCACATGTGATTTTGAGCTGGTGCATGTCACGAAGATGAATCTTACGGGAACGGTTCCTTACAGAACATAAAAATGGCCCGCTTTTTTTTTTTGCCTGCTTTCTCTGCGAGGAGAAATTCACGTTTACTGGTGCGATTTGGACCCACATGAGTTCACATAACATGCGAAAATAAATATACTAGCTGGCAAACGGAGGACTCAAAAGGGTACCCGAGAATACTATAATAGGATCTCCTCTGCCAAGGCGCAATTGCTGAGTGTAAATAACGCTGCCATTCACTATTTAGTATACTTTGGCGGCGCCTTTAAGATCGACACCAAAGGAGCAATGGGGACACCAATGTTGGCACCTTGACTTTTCCGTAGTTTGGGCGCTCGCCGAGGCCTACAAGCACAGGGTATGCCAAAATCAAAAAAGATGGCTGACTAATGGAGTAGCACACGAGGAATAAGGATTATAAACAGGGATAAGGTGCCTCAGAAAGGCTGGCCAACGTTTCGATAGCAGGACCTATCTTCGTCAAAGGCGGCCTCGTCATCGTTGGTGGCTTAGTTTTAAAGGGTTAGTGGAGTGACGTCACGTCGATGTTGGCTGTGGCTGGCTGTAAAGGGAGAGACTGAAAAGAAAATGAGCGCTGGCGCTTGACTGGCTAGGCGCGGTTTGTAAGACGAGGGGACAAGAGCGGGAGAGCGAGAAAGCGGCAAAAAAAAGAAAGAAAGAAAGAAAGAAAAAGAAAGAAAGAAAGATAAATTAAAAAAAAGATTAAAAAAAGAAAAAATGTCAGAGGGGGTTGGGGGAGCTAGAGGCGAGTGAGCATTCGGAGGTGTCGTGGTCGGCGTGCGTTTGGGGTCCCTGAAGAGCCGGTCAGTGTGCAAGTGACAATACAAGTTGAAAGCATGACTTAAGTAGCGTAGCATCAAGGCATCGGGTAATTTTGTGTTTGACAGGGAGCAGCTTGGTCCGTCAAGGGACGTTAGCCTCACTATTTCGCCGTAGCTGTCGTCGCGGCGGTATACAGAATTGGCGAGACCCTGTGTGGTCAAGGCACCGAAAAGGTATCCTGGCGTCTGGGATTTTGGACTGTCTCGGTGTGGATCTTGTGTGGATAACAAAAAAAAAAAAAGAGATCGCCCTAAGATCACAAGGACAACGCCTCTTCTTACTACTAAATTCTCAAACGCACTCCCCCAACGTGAACAATATCCTCAGTAAATACCACCCAATTCTCACCAGCAACCAGAAACTTAATAAGATCTTTCCCGACCCGCCCAGAGTAGCTATAGCCTACAGACGGAACAGTAATTTCAAGGACATTCTTGTACACGCCAAACTAAGGACAAAGACGAAGCCAACATCCGGTCCCTGTGGCCGCTCCAGGTGTTCCACATGCAAACATATTCAATCTACTACTACAGTAAAAAGTACAGCGTCAGATTACATTCACAAGGTAACTTCGAATTTCACCTGCACGTCAAGAAACGTAGTCTACTGTCTAGAATGTGCCGCTTGTAACAAGCAATACATAGGTGAGACTGGACAAGAAATGCACACGAGACTCAACGGCCATCGCGCAGATACAAAACACAATTTACCTAAAGCAGTAGCCAGCCACTTCAATGAGCACGGTCATATATTTGATGAAGCAAGACTCTATATACTACAAACAAATTTTCATTCACCTCGCGAGAGAAAATATACAGAATCATACCTCATACACAAGTTTAAATGGCTGCACCCGACGGGGATGAATTTATCACGTGGCAACTTAGAATCGCTAAAAGCAGTAACACAAACCTTAAGTTGTTATACCATTAACAAAGGCGCAAAACAAGTTAAACCTCCAGCTAATCTCGATGCTCAACCTCACCTATTCTTCCATTTCCAGTTCTTCCCTACATCTCCCCTACCACTCAATTTATTATCCTCCTCCATGCTTTTACTCATTGATAAACCATACGAACGCTTTTCCAGGTACACCTGTCCCCTCCGTGTTTATGTTTCAAATTATATTTCTTCCGCTGTCACTCTCCTGTGCCGTTTTTTTTTTTCCCCTCAACCTCACCTATTCTTCCATTTCCAGTTCTTCCCTGCATCTCCCCTACCCCTCAATTTATTATCGTCCTCCATGCTTTTACGCATTGATCAACCTTTTCCAGGTACACCTGTCTCCCCCCCATGTTTAAATTTCTAATTCTATTTTTTCTACACTGTCACCCTCCTGTGCCGTTTTTTTTTTTTTTTATCTACACAAGATCCACACCGAGACAGTCCAAAATCCCAGACGCCAGGATACCTTTTCGGCGCCTTGACCACACAGGGTCTCCCCAATTCTGTATACCGCCGCGACGACGCCTATGGCGAACTAGTGAGGCTAACATCCCTTGACGGACCAAGCTGCTCCCTGTCAACCACAAAATTACCCGATGCCTTGATGCTACGCTACTCAAGTCATGCTTTCAACTCGTATTGTCACTTGCACACTGACCGGCTCTTCAGGGACCCCAAACGCACACCGACCACGACACCTCCGAACGCTCACTCGCCTCTCGCTCCCCCAACCCCCTCTGACGTTATTTCTTTTCTTTCTCTTTTTTTTCATTTTTCTTTTTCTTTTTTGCCGCTTTCTCGCTCTCCCGCTCTTGTCCCCTCGTCTTAGAAACTAGCGCCTAGCCAGTCAAGCGCCAGCGCTCATTTTCTTTTCAGTCTCTCCTTTAACAGCCAGCCACAGCCGACATCGACGTGACGTCACTCCACTAACCCTTTAAAACTAACCCGCCGAGGATGACGAGGCCGCCTTTGACGAAGATAGGTCCTCCCATCGAAACGTTGGCCAGCCTTTCTGAGGCACCTTATCCCTGCTTATAATCCTTAAGCACAGGGTATGGTATGTCGAGGGTGTACAAGATCGGCCATCACCGACAGCTGATCTTGTACGCAAACCCTATCCTCCCTTGGCAGCCCCTACCCACGGACCGCCCTGGTTTCAGCTTGAACCTCCTCGTTGCCACTTGGATGCCTGAAGATCTTGCACCGCCCGCTTCAGTATAATCTCAGTATATGCTCTCCTGAGGCCCAAGTGTTTTGCACACTTAATGATGTTCTGTGGGACTGAATCCCACAGCAAACGTAAATTCCTTCCCGCAGAAAGAAGCACGAAATAAATAAAAGGCGGTGCTTCCTGGAATGTACTGTAAAGAACCACTTCCCGAATTTGACACATTATAAATGCAGTTTGCTTTACGCATTCTTCGTGTTGTAATGGCAAAGCTTTTTTGTTTTCTTTTTGGTTGTACAAATTGTCAGAAGCCTTTCATTGCGATATATTCACTCTCATTTTAGTTGAACGGCAGTTTCAGACAAGCTAAAGGTCTCATGCACTACGATAACGTCACTGCCCGACATCATGGATTTCGTGGCATGGGTATATGAAGTTGCAGAAAGAACAGATTGTGTAAGAGCTTCAACAATGGTTTATTTTGAGTGCTGCATGAAAATAGTTATTACAAAGCATCACATTGGGCATGGACAGGACAAAGCATTTGCAGCCAGAATACAGTCCATGAGATAAACAAAACATGTGACAGGTAATTAAAAGAAAAGAAACTAACCAAACATTGACTAGGATAGAGCAGGACTAAAAAATGAAAATGATAATAAGTTGGTAAGTGCTTCACCAATAAAGTGAAGTGCCAAATAAAAATGAATAAACATGTCTGTGTGCTTTGATAGCGATGGTTTAAGTGACGACCAGGAATTTGTAAATTCAAATACCGTAGTTGTTTTTGCACAGTGCGTGCTACATCATTGAAGCATCCAATAGTCCCAGGCTTCCCAGACGAACGTTACAGATGTTTTGTGAAATTAATATGGAATCAATATCGCTTCTGTAGGATTCATATAAGAGACATCTTTCAGACATGTGGAATTAAAGGCCCACATATAGAATCATTTCAGTAAGAATAGCACCAATGTTTGCTAAAGGAGTCTCTCAAGGGGATCAGAAAGAAAAAAAAAAGTATAATGTGTTCATCAGGTCATTATAATGCAGACATCAATGAAGCAAGAAAAGCTGCTGCTGAATACATTCATAGAAAAAATACATGGCTAACAGTAGGCAGTCATCTCCAATCTGCAGTATAGACAGTGTTTAACGTACCAGGTGAACACTTAATACTTATTTCAGACAAACCAAGGCATTACCTAATATTACCACTCTACCTCATATCAAGCACCAAAATGGTCATGTGGAAATGTACCAGAAATGGTCCACTGACCTGGTCAGAACATGTATAGCTCTTGCAACAGATTCTCTGCTATGATGCTATTTTTGCGCTTTCACTTATAGTGACTCGAAACACTGGTCAGAATAATCAATGTACCCAGCCCTAAAGCAAGAGGCAATGATGACCTAATGACAACACATACATTCCGAACTTGCACATTTTGCAACTTATATTACAAAATATTGAACCATAATTATTTCAATAGTCAGACACTTGCATAAGATTTATTTGTGCATCACCGCACACAACCACTGAGCATATTAAAAGCAATAATGGCCACTTTCTTAACTGTGCAAAAAAAAAAAAAGATTAATTACATTGTGTCTACAAACCAATGTTTGACTATAAATAGGGTGAAATATTTTGGCAATACTAATGTTAATACTGTGCATTCGACTAAGTATACTGAGATGAATGGTTGCATGCATCGACTTGGTTTAGGCCAGAAAAAATGGACGGCATTAAAGCAGCGTGACTGCATTGTGGCAGCTTTGACGACAAGACATTTCCATCACTAGCAGATTATTCTGCATAGTTTTTTGATCGCCAACATGAAAGCCATAAGCACGACATCTCAACAGGCTGCCTCATTTACTGCAGATAAAAACATGCTCTAGACCAGTGACACAAACATTCCAAAGTAGAGCAGTAGAAATTACGGGCACTTAAACATTTTTTTTTTACTTTCTGCACAGCTTTATCTTCTCCTACATTTAAATTACAAGATTCATTTATAAGGTGATGTGTCAACTGAAAAATAAAGGATGTCAAAATTTTGAAATAAAAGCTCACCACCTAAGCAACACGTCATTAGGAATATAACATGTAATGACCAGTGTGCATAACAGAAAGTGACATCACATGGGAATCTTTAAATTCGGATCCCGCATGAAAGTACACATCATGCGTGATGTTCGCCCACAAGTTGAAAATTTGGTGTGAGAGATCTGCATCAACAGGAGAATATACACATATTGAATAATAATGCTGGTAGTGTGGACTCAGTATCTTAACAAAACCACACACTGTTCATAGGGTGCGAAAGGAATCAACGCAACCTTTCATGATGACTATGGCAACATGACAAATGATTTCATCTTCCTAGAAATCTATCCCCCCCCCCCCAAAAAAAAGAAAAATGTGCTTACATTGACAAAACCATATCACTTACGAACTAAACAAAATACAGTGTAATATAATGGAGCACCGACATCTTGCTTCTGCATGTGCCTCTGAGAAAAAAGTGGAGCAATTAGAATTAGATGCAATTAAAAAGGAAGGCTGGCTGCACATTATGTGATACATTTAGTATTACACAAACGAGTATTGGATTATAAAAGAAAGGAAAGGTAAAAGCGAGATGCCTATTCCTACCTGAAAACATGACTGAAAAGATACGCATAAGGACCTTATCCCTAATTGAAAACAAGACCAATGTCATGAATGCAAAGACAGTTCAACGCAAAGCATTGCCACAATGTCCAATCACAAGCTCTTGACGGAGTCAACACATTCTTCCTCTTCAGTGTGCGTAAACAGCATACTACAGCAGACTTCTGATGTCTGATGAATACCTCTGATGAAATAGAAAATAGGTTTTTTATTGACAACTTTATGGTAACCTTTGCCAGTACATTTTGATGGATGTAACAGGAATAACTCTTACCATTATTCCAACAGGTGGCAGCAGTAAACTAGACTCATCTTCATAAACAGCTCAAGCAAGTTTGCCTTCAGTGCCAAATTTTTACCTGCTCTTCCATCTTGCTGAAAAATTACGCATATCTAAACACGTGTTCCCAAGTCAATGGCTTAATTATACATTGGTTTACTTTTCTTACCCTTACTTTGACAGGGTTGATGGAGCTTAACACAAAAAAAAGAAACAGCATATCGAACATTATCATTGCTGTAGTACTTGTTTGTTCTTATGCTGCTTTAGCTGACACTAATAAATTCAGCACATTTTGGAAATGCACGCTTGCCGTGTTTGCAACAATTGAGTAGGTATTTGTTAATAGCATGCATTCACCGTGTTTGCAACATGTGGTGCACTTAAAGTGCCGACTAAAAGATTGAAAACACAAACAAATACCGCGGCTTAATTTGCTAGCAAATAAAAAGTACAGTCGACTTCCGTTAATTCTACCTTGCAGGCACCAGCGAAATTGATCGAGTTAAACACTTCGAAAAAATGACAAAACAGATCGATTTATTTAGAAGCATTTGCACGAGTCTAATGTGCTTTCTACTTTGTTGTTCAAAGTAGAAAATTAATGTAGAAAGGACACTAAAGCTCCTAATCAAAGTAGAAATCTAATGCACACCCAAGCTGCACACCCAAAAAACTCGGCAGCGATTTAGTGGTAAATGTAAGACAAATGCATTAGCATCATGTCACACCTTCTTTTGAGCTTCCGGATCCATGATTAAACCACGTTCGCACTCATTGCAAAGCGTTGTTCCGGAGATCACTCGACAATATATCACACACATACTTTTTTCCACTCGCACTCCTATGCTAATGCATTAAAAATGGGCAATGGTCTATTATGTGTTGCACAATGGTGGCTGGTTTCCGAAGATCAACTTCCCCGCACAAGTTTTTTAAAGTCAGCTTCGTTGCTGTACATTTGTGTTATATGGTAAAGCATACGAATGTCGCAAAGGCGGTTTTGGTCTCGTATCCGACTGCACCACGCTAGATATTTTAAGCCCAATTTTGCTGAAAAAAAAAAGGATGCACATTAGAATCCGATAGTAGCGTAAGGACATTGTGAGCTATGGTTATTGCTTGAATGTTCCTAGGGCAGGCCGAAAATGGCCGTTTTCGATGGGAGGTGATGTGCGGTCAACGCATTCACTGTCCCCTAGGCTCTATCGAGACATGCTGTCACTAAAGGAGTTGCTATTGGGTCACCATAGGGGTCAGGCACATGCGTGCTGGCTGATGAAGTTCGAATTCTCCGGGGAAGGTTACTTTTAGGATCAATATAACAAAACTTTGGGCCCATAAAATGCATGGGCGCCAGCCAGGATCTAAATAACTGAAAAATCGAATTAACCGGAGTCGAATTAAAGGAAGTCTAATGTACATCACAAACCCAAACTGACCACATGAAACATGCTTGGCATGTTTTTAACTGCTAGTGCATGTAACAGGCAGCATGAACAATGAATGATGAAAAGGTGGTGTCAAATGATGGCGTAAACACAGGTGACGTGTTAAAGATATTCCGTGCATTTCTTGGGCATAGCGGCTGCGTTTTCTCATTGAACAATCGGAAAAAGTGCAATGTGGAAAGAAAACTTACCACTAGTGCCTTTTGTCTACTCACTGCCGAGACCAACAACCTGAAACACAATTTAGGCATATTATTTCTATTCTTTAGCTGATTTCTTTCATTATAGCATGTTCTGTCTTCCAGAACCTTCCGAGTTTTAACATTTCACGTCTGCTAAATTACCCATTGGAAGAATGCCACATGTCTGGCAAGCTAACCTTAATGGCAGCTCTACATGAAATGACTCAACATTTCAAGTATAAGAAGGTAACAGTTGCATACACTCATGGAAGTTTAAACAATGCCAGTCCTAACATCAGTGTCCCCACATCCCCACTAGAAAGAGTCAGTGTTCAATAATTTTATAAAACCATTTGCATTGCAATGTCAAAAACTAGGCAAAAGATGTTTCGGAAGTTTAACAGATTTGGAGATTCCTTTTTCCCTTCTTCATTTTGTCCAAAAAAGACGCAGTTTCAATACCAGCAATAATAACAAGAAAAACTGCATAGCAATTTATTCCCAACAGATTGCATTCCACAGTGAACACCTGTTTGTGTACTTTTTATACAAAAGTATTACACAACAAAACACACAAAGCAAACACGTAGGAAGCAAGTAGATTAATACACAACAGTATTGACGGCATTTGACAATCCTTTGGAATATTCAAAATATTTCAAAAGACAACCTTCTGCAGTCACAACGTGCAACGCAGACTTTCGATTACCATGACCATGATTACCTATCATGAAGTATCAATTATTCAGTACATTTGATCAGAAAGCTAGAAGCATTAATTGAAGAAGTGAATTACCCTGGCTCACATCACTTGTGATAATTATCAATAATGGCTAGCCTTTCACTAGAACACTTTGCGCAATACACATTACAAAACACCATTCCTTGCAAAACAAGCAGTACGACACACTTCACAATCACTCTGTGATATAAACTCATACTCCGGAAGTAGTACTTTTGCTTAATAAACCTATAGAACATTATCAGCAGAACAAAAGGCTTAGAAAAACCGTATCCGAAACTCAAAATGCTACAATGTATGCTGTATTATTCTCATCGATAAATACTTTTTGCCAGAGAACTGCTTCAATACGTCTAGGAAATACAAAAAGCAAAAGTTGCCGAGCAAGTGACGCAGCAGGCAACCCACACTCCTGCAAACTCTGTGCCACACATCATAACACACAGTTCCAACTAAGATGACAGGTGCAACTATCCTGCCCCACTTTCAGCTCACTCGCAAAAAACAATTTCTGCATCTCGACACATTTTGATAACCGCAAGGCATCTTCTTACCTAACAAAATCACAGTGCACAGTCCCGAAAAGGTGACAGTTTTGCATATCGCCGAGAGTCTGGCAAATAAACTCAGCCACTTCCGTCGCCATCTCGTCGCATCGCTAGGATTTCACAAGCCCATGGTCCTTCCCGTCTTGCACAAGCGCCCGCACTCAGCACCGTCATCCAAACGTCAACCCTTTCAAACGCAGAAAACCTAGCACTGCAGAAAGCTAGCATGGCGCGACCACACACAAAACATCACAAAGGCAATTGCAACACCGTCCACAATCAGCTATCACCGCAACTTGGTGAACAGAGAAGGCTGCCAAAACCGAGAGCCCACAGCTCCCCCTTATCACAGCAAGATTCAATACGAACTTCCCATCTTTCACGGCGTACTGGCTCGGTTCGAGAAGTAAGGCATATGCTGCAGACTTACATGCAAACTGATTCCTCTCCATAGGCTTTCTCATCAAACTAGAGTGAGTAAACGAATTACCAAGGCAGTGGTCTTTCGATGGAAAGTTATATCACTGCAGCAGCTACATAAACTTTAGACGTTTGCCAATCTTTTTTTTTCCCAAATGCAAAACAGTGTTTGCACTACAGATAAAGAAAAAGCCAGTGAGAAATGCTGAACCACCAAACTGATTTTGAGCACTAACCACACAATGCCAAAAGAAACTATCTCATCATGGACAGAACTATTCTAAGATGTGCCACGGTTTTGCAGAAAGATCACCCTCCTAAGCCAACCTCGTCCTATTCACGTGTGTTTTCATGCCTGCTATTATAATGAAGTTGTTGTAAGCTCGAAACTTTAAGAACTCGAGAGAACATCTGGGTTCCTGTTAGCGGCGACCTTGTACAACCTTCTGTGCCCCCAAAATTGCGGCGAAAGTGCAGGCAATGCTTGGCAGCGCCGTTTGGCCAGAACAGCTAAGAAAGCCAGAGCTAGAAAGGGCAGCACTTTCGGAAGCAGCCGACGGAGGCCTCGGTCATCGTGTCTCGCTGCGACCTCGCAACACGCCAGGAAAATTTGCTCTAGCGTGGTGTCGCTGACGATGTAGTCTTCGAACGAGAGCTCCTGCTTGAGCGACTCCAAGGTCTCAAAGAGCTGGCTCCACTTCAGGCCGGTGTCGGTGACATGGAAGTGAAGCAAGGCCTGGAGAGGAAATGGGGAACACAACCATCAAAATTTACACTGTAAGGATATATTTACTCTATTACAAGCAATATTGAAAACATGAATATAAGAAGTTGTCTGATATGACGAAGTAAATTTAAATTTTGGCTAGCCATACTTTGTATTCCCTCTGCTGTAACAAAGCCAAATATGGCAAGATCTTGGATAACATTGGTTATTGCGATGAGAGTATTTGTTCGCTGGTTGCTCAAAATACCATGTTATTATGCATACATCTACTTCGTTAATTCAATCCCGGCCAGAGGTCCAAGCTGGCGCCCATGCATTTATTTCTATGGGCTCAAACTTTCGTTATTTAAATTCTGAAATTGGCCTTTGCCAAATAATTTAAGTTTGACCAGTCAGCACGCACACGCCTGAACCCTTTGCTGACCCCAATAACGACCCCTGTATGGCAGTGTCGGTCTTGGCGGAGCTGAGGGAACAGTGATGCTTGAACATGCATCATCTCGTTGAAAACTCGTATTTTCCTCTCTTTTCGGCCCGCCCTAGGATGATTTTCAAGCAATACCCGCAGCTCACAATGTTTGACTACAGTAATTACTTGATTCTAACACATGCATTTCTTGAAAGAAGATTGGGTCGAAAATTTTCTGCGCAGTGCAATTCTACACAAACCTGAACCGCCTTTGCAACGTTCGCCTGCTCTGCCACATAACATAAATGTATTGCAGCGAAGCTGACATAAAAAAAAAACCTTGTGGCAAAGTTGACTTTAAGAAACCGGCTGCCATTGTGCAGCAGTTTTTCTTGCTAAAGAATTGGGCGCGTTAGATTTCGACCTTGTTAGGTGCTTTCTTATAATTTATGCGTTAGTTTAATACTTCGTACACATAGAAAGTGGGCGCGTGTTTGATTCAGAGGCGTGTTGGAATCGAGCAAATACTGCCATATGAAACAGCAGTGTGTTTTGGTGTTTTTTCTGCATCTTATTTATTTCGACTCGCCGGATAATTCAATTAATTTTGTCCATCACGTCCAGGTCAAATTAACAGAAGCCGACTGTATAATGTTCAATAAGGCTTCGACTGGGCTAGCTGGTACGACATCTTTGTGTTTACTGCGCTGTACTACTCACACCAATGACAAAATAAATGAAACGCAAACACATATGCTCAATGTGAGCACAGGCATGTGCATATAACCTGCACCAACAATTTGAAAGATTTAACAGTAACGACAGGGTGCGGATTATGTGCAAGTTATCCTTGAGGTGCGGCTTCACATCAGTGCTGCACACACTACCGTGAAGCCTCACCTCAAAGCAAAATTTTCCTCTATTTAATGTTTCGTTATCTTCTAGAGAACCTCAACCCTGTGTGTTGACGCACCCTTTGCCCTCTTTTCAGACCACCAATTTGCATTTTTGCTGGGTTGGCGCTTAGGTGAATACTGCACGCAACGCGAGCGAACCAGAAGACAGATTACAATAGCTGCGCTTGATGGCAGTCCTTTGAGTGTACCTGATTATCAGCGCTGCTGAAGAGGTGGGAACAGAGTAGCTGGCCAAAGGTATGACGCAGAAAAGTTAAAGTTGTGCATCTGCGAGACTGTTTTTATAAAGATTTGAGAGTAGCTGTGCGCAGTTATTTCTGCAAGTTATACGTGCAATTTTTTTTTTCTTTCTTTTCGGGGTGTTGTAACTTGGGATGCGGTTATATGCAGAAAAATACGGTATTACACTGGTAGCGAATTGTCACACCTCATCAGAAGAAACTTGAAACAGCACATACTGGATGTGCAAGTGTGTTTTGGCCAATGACACTTGGCTTTGCTGGCCAGCAACAATGCACTGCTAATACGCAACAATGTGGTCACTCTCATCATACGGCTGCATATTAATGAAGGCATGAAGCATGCATTCGTGAT
>NC_051162.1:161920137-161956835 GCF_013339745.2 Dermacentor silvarum | reverse complement strand
GTGCCTGCTGCTTTCAATTTGTCAGGTTTTGGATACAGATGTGCTGCTGCTAACTGACCATCACCGTTCTCTACAGCGTGTTCTGTGAATAGGAGTGCCAAGGAAACACGACTTTGAACTAAACCGCTGGTTCTTTCATGTCGAAATTTCACACAGAAATAGTATTTTATTAGTTTTTTTATTTATTACTCAGAGTGCCATAAAGGCACTGGGTTTTACAAACAGTAGGAAACGTACATGGAAAATTTATTCAGATCAATACATAATGTGTAAGGCAGAAAAACATTGTAGCAACAATTATAGCAGTTTCAAAACATACAAGTTCTACAGAGGTGATGCAACTATAAAAACGAAACGGGAATTTTGATTCACTTTAAAGGGCAAAAAATAATTCATTTGACACAACACTGACAACACTAGCAGGCAAACTATACAATCCTTGAATAGTTTTCGGAAAAAAGGACTTTAAAGCAACTCTGTCTTGCAGGGAATTTTGTGTACTTTCAACTTATGCTCCACACGTGACCGGTAATGAGGCTGTAGTACATACTTGTCCCTTGGTATCCATACTGTACTGTGGTATACCGAACGAAAGAGCTTTAGGCACGGCATTCTTCATCGCCCTTTTAATGTCTCCCATTTTAAGCTTTCCTTAGCCTCTGTAGCGCTGAAATTCACCCCATATCTGTTTGACACGAACTGTACACCTAAATTTTGTGTCCTCTCAAATTGATCGGGGTCGCGCGCCATCGGAGGGTCCCTCCCACACTACACAGCCATACTCAAGGACGAACCGCACGTAAGTTTTATACAGTAGTTCAATATTTAGTTCAATGCAACTTTTGTGGGCCCCTGCTTGCCTGTTTGGTCCACAATAAATCCGAAGTGTGAGTTATCTGTGCCGGTGCTACTCAAAAAATGTTCTTTTCGCTGCGAAGAAACGGTGGTGCCCCCTTTCACCATTACAGCGAAACAGTGTTTCATTGGTTTCGCTGCAATAGAGTCATAGCACAATCTGGCGGCACTGTGGTGAACATCGTGCTTTATTGTAACGAGTGTTGCGTTTCACCCTAACAATGACAGATGGCGCCACCTTTCAGTTTCAGTGAAATCAACATTCCTGAGTGACGTCGCAGCAGATAATGTGTGCTTTGAATTTATTGGGGATGGAAGTGGCAAACAGTGCCCTCAACTGCAGCATTGAACTAAATGTACTGCAAAATGCTGCCTCTGTGCGAAATTTCAGTGGGAACAACCAGCGGTTTATTTGAAAAAGTCATCCATACCTGACATCTATTTACAGAACATACGGTACTTGTGTACAGCTGATAAATTTATTCATAGCACTGTCACATTAAAGGAGCATCCAATACTGTTTCTAATGTGTTATGCAGTGTACTATGATTTTTTCAGCAATTTCCATTTCGAAGGAACATGCCCTTGCAGCTATACGGTAGAGCCCCACTGATTGGTTCCTCGTTCATGCATTTTTCTTGGTTACAGTAAAGCTTTGTTAATTCAGATTTCACGGGACCGAAAGAAATGTCCGAATGTCGAATTATGGAGGGTATCAAGAAAAAATAAACAAATGTTTACTACATCAACAGGCTTTTATTTATTGAAGGAATCAGCAAATTCTGTTTCTATTTTGCACAAAAGCAGTGCAGAAGCTGCAATTACTGTTGTCTCGCCACTGATTAGCGCTCGCAGCAGCGACGGCCTTGAGGCTTCCTTCACAGCACGGCCGCGGCGCGCGTCTTCATCCAAGACACGTTTCAAAGCGAAGCTTCCTTTGCCTCTTCTCCCGACTTTCCGGGTGCTGCTGTGGCTGCCGTGAACTCGGTCACGCGAGCCACTGGGTTTCTTGCAACATCACCAGATGGCGCTCGCCTCTGCGCATCCCGACCAGCAGCGCTGCGGTAGTGTTTCACAGTTAGTGCGTATGGCGCATGTTGTGTTTGCTTTCCTATGTGACAAAAGTGCAGGTGCTTGGCTGTGGAGGTTGTGTGCTGTGCTGTGATAGTGTAAACATCAGAATCATCCATAACCTGAAGGGAGTGCTTGGAGCTGGCGTCTCAACAGCGTGCTGGCCACGTATGCGGAAAGAGCACGTAAACACGCGCCATCAGAATGGCTAAAAAGCGTGCACTCAGCGTTGAGGACACCCAGGAAGCAGAACAATAATCATCGTCAATCAAAGCAAACAGCATAGAAAGCTTTGCTTACATCGATTCCCAGTGTGTGGGATCCGCATAATTTTTTTTTTCGCTACCACCCGTGCATTCCAATTATTTTTGTGCCAGTAAGATGGTCGCCAACAGCTTGTTCGTCCATAGCGATGTAGCTGACGCTTTTCACCCTCAACAACTTTTGCTATGTTTCTGACATTGCACTGGGTTGAAACAAAACTGCTGTTTGCTGCAGTTTTGTTTGCTGAGACATTATGGTGGACGGCGACCGTGCAGTTATGAAGGAACGCGGCCAACGCTTGCACCGAGTCAAAACAAAACTAGAGTTTGCCGCTACGGCTGTGAACGAACCCGTGGTTGCTGTTGACGCGATCATGGATGGCGACTGCACTGTCATCAAGGCACACGGCCAACCTGGTGTTATGTGCAGCAGTAAATGCAAGAATCAAGGCTATAAACGCACTACTAGGCACAAAGCATTCCAGCATTCCTGTCGTTCACGTACGATTTCCACTGTTGACTATGACGATGCAAACTCCCCTGCTATGCTTTGGTTGGACGCTAGTGCCGTTTTTGCTCTTTAACGTCGCACATTTGTAGCGCTCTGCACTTGCCCGAGCTTGGAGAGTTGTCCGATGTGTGGCCAAATACATCCCATTTAAGAAGAGTCTGATTGCATTAAATAATGCATACGCCTGCTGGGACCAGAGGACGAGTCTGAATTAACAAGGGTCGAAGTAGTGCGGTTTTACTGTATAATGTCTTAAAGTCCAATCCCAGTCAAGGGCTCATAGACACCTAGGTATAGAAACGCCTTTGATACGTCGTTATTCCTGCAGCGTTACCCTATGATACGTTGTGACTATGACACATAATGATGAGAAAAATATCAATTGCATCGTCTGTAACGTAAAAAGAAATCTAAAAACTCAGAGCCCTTCTACCCTGTGAAGAGGGAAGTCCAGCGAAGCTGGTGCTCTGCTGGGAATTGCTATGTTGGGGTTTAGCTATATTGGGGATTTGCTATGTTGAATTTGGCTACAAATTGGTAAACCGACCTCTTCGCTACGTACTCGGGAAAGATGCTTAGGTGCAGGCTCCGAGTAGCACAATGGGGTATTTTTTAACACTTAGACGATGCTTATACAATGCCGGGCTCTGAAAGAACTGGCTTGGCGTCCCCGACGACGGCGTTCCTAGCGCGTTCCTCTTTTGTACCACGTTCCCAGGCAAGAGTCATTGACCAAAGCTATATACAACCAATGCTAACGCGAACTTCTCTAACACCCCATTGCTCCGTTGACCTACTTTTGTCGTAGACAGGTGGGAGCCCGGAGAGAGCCGGCGGCACAGGTGCCCAAGGCCGGCAGGGCTGCACACATGCGCTGCAGTCGGAGAGCGGGTACACACACGCACAGTCATATGTGGCAGCCGCCTATCTCTCCTCCCCCATCGGGCTGCCGGCGCCCTCTTCATCTTCCTTCCATTTATCAGCGGCCCTGTCAATAGACGCATGTGGAGCAGCCGCAGAGACGAGGGAAAAAGCGCACGTCAGCAGCCGAGGTGCGCCACCTGCCTAGCCTCGCTAGCCTCCTAGCAGGGCTCAACTCTAGTCGGGCACAGCTTCCAGCAGGCTTGACGCACTAGCCTCGCAGCCGGGCCCAACTCCACTCGAGGGGGGGGGGAAGGTGGCATAAAAGAAGGTCGACTGACGCAAGAGAAGAGAGATAGCGGGGGCTCAGCCGTACGCTCAAAAAGACGACGACGCTCGAGCCAATGCTGACGATGGTAGTCTTTTTTTCTACACGCAGACTTGATCCTCCGGGACTGAGCCCTTAACAGCTTCGCTATAACCAAAAAAACATCAACTGCGCTGGACACCCTAGCTGGGCACTTCTGACCACTGTGTGCGCATTTGAACGTGCCATGGTATTGGTGAAAATTTCCGCAATATTTTGACTCTGCCTGCACACCCGTGTGCCAATTTGGCCACCGAGTTGAGCAAAAATAGCTTTGTTTTAATTTTACAACATCACTGGCACGGTCATCAACGATGTCACCAGCACCTCCTCGAAACCATAACTAGTGAAGCCTAGTCGATCTTGTAGTTGCTGACTGTGCCCAAACCGCAGGACAAGGCAAGCCGCGAATTGTTAAAAGGCTGCATCGGCTGCATTTGATGTTTGTAATGCGAGTTTTGCGAGTTTGTTCATTCACGTGGTAAAAATCGACATGATCCCGGCCCACTTCTTCAAGCTGTTTCAAGCGACGCGAGCTCCAATGGATCCTTGATGTCGGCAGTGTTGACAGCAGGGACTAAGTGTGCACGGCACTGGACAATGACTGTTGCAAAGAAACTCGGGGTCATTCAACTATCGCAGCTTGGTGGAATTTATGTTTCCAGGAGATGAAGATTCGGTGCATGCATTGACTGTACTTTCTGTGGCAATACGGACTGACTATGCAGGCAAGCGTATCTACGTGTGCCAATGTGCACTGACAAACTTGGGCCGTATTCTCGAAAGATTACTTTAGAAGATTTCAGTTTCGTAGCACCGGACGCCTCGACGGGTGACAGCAATGCTGGTGCTGCGATAAGACAGCGTGTTTGTCACTGAACTGAGAATGCCGTTGCTCGTAGATGCCGAAGTGTCTAGTGCTAGTACATGAAACCTTTCGAAATGTAAGGTATCGCTGAAAGTCACGATCCGAGATTACATCACACCTTTTTCAGCCACTCTTGGAATAAGTCATTCATTCTCTGCCGAATCCAATATTTCAAACTTTTAGTCGGTCCCCGTCGAGTCCATATTATCAGTCGGTGACTGTAAATCCTTTATAGGCTTAGCCGTGCATAGTGTCCTCGTTTTAATACTAAACAGAACATTTGTGTGGTGTTAACAGCATGTTCACATAATACAGTGGAACCTCGATACGATTCTGCGTATTATTTTTCGGTATGATACGTTTTTTTTTTTTTTCATTTCCCGGCCAATGCCCCCCCCCCCCCCCCGCCCCATAGGAGCAATGTATTTTCATGTGGTTGAGATGATCGTGTTTTCACCTGAAATTAAGTGATACGACTGCAAACTGGTATTTCTGAAACTCGTAGCTTTATATTTAAGTGTACTAGATTAAATTGCATTCAAAAAAACAACAAACAATGTGTTAAAGGGCCCCTAAACCACCCAGAGGTCGAAGTATAGTGTTGGTGTTGCAGTTGTGCACGAGTCTATAACGAACACGTAGCCGCCATAATAGCGGAGACACGCGTTTGTTGATCGAAACATGGCCCTCGCTCGTTTCGCTCTTTCCTTCGCTGCTCTCCTCGTCGGCTGGTCTCTCCTCCTCGCCGAGTGCTCCTCCAAATGTCACGTGACATCCCTCATCGCCAATGCGCTTCTCAAAACACTGTCCACTTCCAGTTAAGGCACTCCCGTGCAAGCGGCAAATATACCGACGGCAAACGGACCTCCAGTGCCGTAGAACGTCTGCCGCGCGAGAGGTGTCCTAAGTATGCAGCAGTTCGGCCGGCGCACCGCCCATTGCACGATCAATGAGCCAATCAACAACGCGCGAAGCTGTGCACCTCTGCCGCCAGCGATGAAAACATCGGCTGCAGCTTCTGTTCCAAGCAAAATTATTTCGCTAGATAAAGGGATGCATAAATTGTGCATTTTATGAAAAACAATATCCGCTGTCAAACGTTTAACATGAACGAGAGCTCCGATACTTGTCGAGCTCAGCTGCAGCGCGTGGCCACCAACCGAAGACGACCAGCTCGGCTGTGCTCACATCGCAGCCAACAGCGCTCCTAATATCAACATATTTTTCTTCTTTGTGAACAATTACTGCAAAGAGCGACATCAACAATAAGAAAATGTTGCAGCTTGTGAGCGTCGGTAATTGATTCCGAAACGCCGTTCGCTGTAGCTTTGAAGTGAAGCGGAAAAGGGCTAGCGACGATATCGGTGCCGTTGAGCAACCAGCGGCGGTGAGGCTGCCGCACAAATGAGTCCCGGTCTCAACCACTCTACGTATGGCTAGGAAATATCGCCGTTCTCGAACAAAACCGCTGTCGAATGGCGGCCCGCGAATGGCAAACGGCGTGCTGCGAGTTACCGTGCCGGTAACGTGTACTGGCCTTAGCCACGACCCAGCGCTTCTCGGCTACCCGCATGTTGCTTCCGTGCCGGCCCGTGCTCATGCGAAGCGTGTCGCTATGGACCCTGTGTTACGCGCACGTCTAGAAAGGCCAAGACTGTCGCACTCTGTTTGCGCAGCTTATCAGACCGCTAAGCAGAACTGTTGGAACGCGAGCGATTTGGCACTTGCGTTGCAGGCTGTAATTACCGGTTCGCAAGTGCGCACAAGCGAGCAACACGGCGAGGGAGAGCAGGGAGCGCGCTTACCTGCTAGCAGGCTAACCGGAAGTCGTAGGTTCTTGCTCGACCAACCGACATCGTCGACGCGGTTGACATTGCTGGGTGCACCCTGGTGACGTCATGATGACCTCTGGGGATACCGGAAAGGCCAGGAGAGGAGGACGGAATAGTTTTTTTTAAATTTCTTGGCACGCGTAGCGCTGCAGCGTTTGGCATCGTTCATCATGACGGCATTCTGAACTCGATGTGCGTGTTTACTTGAAATGTTAAAAAAATATCTGAGGTGGTTTAGGGGCCCTTTAAGGGTCGGAAACACTAGCGGAAAAACACGCGCTGCGCCCTGACAGCACTAAAACGCTCGCCACAAAAGTTGCCGTAATGCAGGTTTTTCGTGCCGTGGAAGGGATCAGTCCTGGACCGATTTAAATTGCCACGTGCCCCTGCCGCAAACGAGCCACGAGCGAAGCAGACCAATGAGAGCTGCCCCCTTCAGTGATGTAGGCAAGGGCACGGCTGGTCTGGAGTCGCGCGCTCGCTCATTAAAGTAGGACGGGAGCTCACGCCTCCGCACCAGATGTGGCGCAGGAAACTGGTGTCATGCGGACCCGCCTGACTGCTATTTTGCACTCGTAGTATCGTCTGCTCGCGTCAGCTTTCGCTCGCGCTTGTGTTGGTTGACTTTTCAGGCGAGATCTTCATGCGGTCACGTGGCTGAACGAAACACCTGCCCTCATCCGCCAGTCGTATTGCTCATTGTGTCACGCTGCTCTACGGTGTTCCTTTTGTTTCCGAGTTCTTGACCTCGTGGTGCCGTGACCTCCGCAGCTATGTCAGGGAACTTGTTATCTTTCAAAAGAACTTGTTTACGGAAACTGACGAGCTGAACTTGTTATCTTTCAAAAGAACTTGTTTACGGAAACTCACGAGCTGTTTTAGAGTTGCTCAATAAAAGTGTATTGGCTGCAGTTCGTGTGGTGTTGTGATGCTGCTTCGCATAACATGCGTGTTATGCAGAGCTGTATCACTTGACGCCACAGGAAGCTTTGCTAGCAAGTTTCTCACCAAGTAAGCCTGTTTTCTTACGTTTTAGGGCATGCTTTGGGTGATACAATTTTTGGATGATACGTTTTACTTTCTGGTTCCCATGAAGATCGTATCAACGAGGTTCCACTGTATGTTTCCCGAGTATTCCATTTCTTTCTCACAGTCTCATGGAAAACATATTAGAGGGGTTCTGTAATTTAATTGCAGGTTGTCTTCCTTTACATCTCAGTGGGCACACTAAAGTGCTATGCAAGAAAGCACTGAATGCATAGTGACTTGTGGCTAATGACTGTTATTATTGCATAAAAAACACAAAAAAATCTCAAGGAATTATCATTTTGATGGCATACAAAATAAAAGCTAACCTAATCACAACAAAGAAAAAAGAAAGAATGAACCAGCTGGTGCATTAGAAAACTGATAAAATCAATGCAATTTTGCTGACAAACAAACCACCAATTTTTTTCTTGAACAAATTAGTGTAGTGCAATTATGCAATGTAATGCCGAAAACAAAATTCAACATACTACTCGACATGAGTGAGCGACACTCTTTTAGAGATGGCAACATTGTTTATGCAAAGGAATTGTTTTGCTTAGCAATTCCAGTTTCAGTGTGTCATAGCAATAAGAAAGCGAAAGGAACAAAATCTGTATTGCGAACTGCGCTTTCTGCAAAAAAACCCCCCAAAAAAACGAAGTGGTGCCTGGTTCAATCTTACCTCAAAAGTGCTTATTCTGATCTTGTAATTCTGCGTCGGTTTCTTTCGAGTGTGTTGAAATTTCAAACACTTTGCCGGTGGTCATGCTGCATTCGAGAACGCAGCAATGCTTGCAGAAGTGTTTGAGCACTTGTAATGACAGTGCCCTTCTTTGATAGCCCGTGGCTTTTTTCTATAGTTAAGAATCGATGCTCCCTCCAAGACGGGGCAATGGTTTTGCTTGCAGATATTGAGATGTCCATCCATGCGGTGGGTACGGTGGAGGACAACGATGTTGCCGCAGAGCGCACAGCAGTCGAAGCACTGGTCAAGGGCGGCAACACGGCGAACGAAGCGCTGGTTGCCCTCAACCTGAAGAAGAACTTCGGAGCTCTTCAGGTGACATTTCTCTTGCTGTATTTTCACAGTAACATAGATTTATGTACGACTGACCCTTGCTTGTTTGATGGTAAAGTGACATTGTGCGGCCTTTATGTAGCCATCAAAGACCAACTGCAACAAAATTTCTTGCCACGTAAAAACACTAGTTTTGGGTAGGGTAAATGTGGACAGCCTCTCTGCAAAATTTTATTACAGTCGAATCTTTTTAATTCGAACACGCTTAATTCGAACTGCCGATTTATTCAAATTGACGCTCTGGTCCAGTCAAAGTTACGTGTATTTCAATGGGCGAAAACGCTCGGTAATTCGAATGCGAAAGCATTTGCGACGGTTAATTCGAACATACCGCGAACCGACAATGCTCTCAGCAGCGCGCCTAATAACGCGGCGGAGCCTCCGACCAGCATTGCTCCGACACTGCCATAGAGCAAAAGCTTAGGAGAGACCCCTTCGTGCAGCATCGGAGGCCCAGTCCGGCCAACGAACTGCCCACGCCGGCAAACACTCGCTTCCGGATAACAGCAGAAAACGAAACTTCAGGGAGTGGGCTAATCTGCGCCGAGCCGGCTGTACCGGCGGCGGGCGTGCACGGAGACAGTCGCAGGTGAGGGAGCTGCGAAGGAGTTGAGAAAGAGGGCGAGGGGAGCCACCGAAGCGGCGGAGTTGCCGAGGCCAAATCCGCTTTCCTGTCGCCCTCCGCCCTCACCTTCGACGGTCACTGCGCGCACGTGCCCGTTGCCATGTCGGCGTCGTCTGCTCCCTGAAGTTTCGTTTTCTGCCGTTATCGGGAACCGAGCGTGGGCGCAACTCGCTATGCGCTTGCGCGCCGCAAAATTTCACGACTCGCACTGTTCGTTCATCTTGCTATGGTGCTCGAATATTTCAAAAATATGTCCGTCCGTTAATTTTACCTTCTTTTAATTCGAACAAATTTTCGGGCCCCTTCAAGTTCGAATTATCGGGATTCAACTGTATCAATATAAGTTCACAAAAATAAATGTTTTTGATACCGAAAGTTTTAAAAAATGTTGCCATTGCCACTCGCTGATGATGGAGAACCTTGATTTTTTAGAACCCCCGTAGGTGCCTGGGCGTCACCTCAGAAATGGGGCGGTGCTCGCATCACGCGGAACATCTCATGGGCCATGTTTCTGGATCTGTGTCATATCTTTTAATGCCTACCGTAAAATTCCGAGCAAGCGCCCACCCCTTAAGCAAGTCGAAATTACCGGTAAAGTGAGGGGGGCCGCTTGCCTTGAATGGCACGAAAATTCAGGATGGCGACAACGAAATTCCCCCCTCCCCCACAAAAAGAATCCTTGCCGCAGTTGGCAAGGATTCAAAATTTTATTTAACATGAAGTTTATTTAGCCAAACATTTATTAGTGCTGTTTATCACTTTCAAAACCATCAAAAGAACGGCAGCAATAGCGTATCGACGCTGCACTGGCGGCATGAACGTTGGTTATGCAGCTTCTACTCCAGGCAAAATTATGTGTGCTCGAGTAAAGTGACACGTAATATTTATTTTATTAAAAACCGTGTCCACGGTCCAACGTTTAACACTAACGAGAGTTCCGATAGAAGTCAAGCTCAGCTGCAGTGCACGACTACCGAGGGCGGACAGCGAATCGGAATTTTACGGTAGGTGTTAGTGTTCTCTGGTAAGGCGTGCTGCTATTAAAAATTTTACACAGTTACCTACACTGCATTTCTGCCAAGATTGCTGCGATGGGGCCCTTATACTTCCCATTTATAACTAATGTAGCCGAAGTGAAATTTTGTTGCAATTGCTGTTTAAGTAAGCTATGTAAACAAAATTATTTAAATAACAACATATTTGTGGTGCTCGTAGGAATGAAATTGAAGTACTGAGGCGTCAGAATAGAAATGTCTTAACCAGTAGACCACACTACAAGGTTGACTTTCTCTGCTCATTTCATCATCAAATCAAACGATAGCTGCAACCAAGGTTATGTTCAAAACTGTTTTTTCATCAGGCTATGTAGAATAATTATTCCTGGCTTAGAAAAAACTCACAGGATGGTTACGAGTGTGTTAATGCGAATGTTTAAGCGTTAGCTGTGGTGCGGGCTATGAGTTTTCGCTCCACGAGCTCACGGAATTGTGATAACCGAAACTCACCACTTGTAGGTTTGAAGGTCCCGTTTCCTCCATGACAGTTCAGTGTAAAGGATGTGTTATAGCATTCTCTTTTAAACTGCTACGCTCCGTTTCGATGCTCAAGTGCTAGCTGGCTTTCTAAGCATACACTGTTGCAGCCGGGTGCTCAGCAGCGTGCCAAGCGAGCCACTACCACCAGCACTCCCGTAAACATCTGGTTAACGGGACATGGTGGCGAACGTTTGCGCTGCCACCAACTCACGAATGGAAAGGCGAGGTGGACCTTGCCGCGGCAAAACTTCCACGATACTGCGGGTGCATTTTTTGGGGTTTGCGGCCTTCTGGTGTGCTGCCAAGGTCTGTGCTGTGTACCGCTGAAGCCGACGCCGACAACATAAAACTGAGGAATGAGCCAAGAAAAGAAAAAGTGCAGGGGAAAGACGGCACAACTGAGAAACTGATAGAGAATTGGACAAAATAACCACACGGTGTAGTATTTCAAGTGCACTATAGAGAGGCATGAAGTGGAACCGAAGAAAAGAAAAAGAATGACTGACTGATTGATTCATTGGATTGAAGAGGGAAGGAAATGTGTGTGTGTATGGGGTGGGGGGAGGGGGGGGGGCAGTGCTTTAGGTCAATATTTTATTGTGTGAAGTTCCCCAGCATGTACTGAAAGCTTGGTATAGGAGTTTAGGTGCTGTAAAGTAGCACAAAAAATATGAGGCACTAACGAAGAGATGTACAAACGTCTGCAGGTGCTGACTAACTTAACTTCGTTTGCATAAACTTGCGTGTGTAAGTACCATGGTACAAACAAAAGGACAGAAACACAGTTAGCAAGAAAAAAAGAATGCAACAGTGCAGGCATAATGTCGTATCAAGAACACTGAATAATACAGGCATGTTTTTCATGCTGCTTTATTGTACCTACTGTATACAGGCTGTGGACAACCTGACTTTTGCCGTGCACAAGAACGAGTGCTTCGGCCTTTTGGGTGTCAATGGCGCGGGCAAGACGACTACCTTCAGGATGCTCACCGGTGACCTCCCCATGAGCTCGGGCAATGCATACCTGGGTGAAGCTAACCTTCAACACGACCTTCAGGAGGTGAGCTTTCCTGCTTGAATTTGAATGCATGCACAAGTAATGGACCTGCGAGGTCCATTACTGATAATGCTGGCTAACAACATCAGTTGGGACATTGCATGTGAGGGCCAGTGTTTTCATTGTGTGCACACTATACTTGATGCTGCATTGGTTGGGGTCATCATCATCATGATCATTAGCAGCGGCAGTGTAATCCATGTTCGTGAGTATGAAGGCATCTGCCAGCGACCTTTTGTCTCATGTTAGCTTATTACAACAACCTACACCTGCAAATGTCCTCAATTTCAACACGCCACCTACTCCTCTGCCATTCTCGACTGCGTTTCTCTTCAATTGGGGGAAAATAAAGTTGTTTCTCTCTCTCTCTTCAATTGGCATCCATTCTTTTTCCTTGATGGACCTCTGGTTACCTGCTCTGCACATTGCATGGCTTCTCCAACTCCATTTCTTCCTCTTAATTTCAGTTGCTTGGTAAGTCGGTTGTAAATTTACCTTCCAGATTAATGGCTGGCTTGATTGCAATCAAATTTTGGTTGGATAAATTAACTTGTGTGATTCATCCAGGACAGATAGGAAGTATGTGTCGACCTCCAAGAATACCAAGCCTAGAAAAAGAGCACTGCTGGAAGGAATGGTGATGCCATCTTGGTTACAAGAGCAAAACTGTTCTGGCCTCAATTGAGTTCATTATGGGTGCATTTCCCTTCTGCCTACAGATGTCGCCACAATGTGTTTGTACCTAGAATATATCCACTTCTGTTCACTGCTGTCGCAGGCAATGCACTATTTGTCGTACATTACAGGCTAAAACAGTTGCACCTCATTTTAATGAATCCAAATATAACAAATTATCGGGTATAACGAAGTAAATAAAAAATTGTCTCACTGCTATACTGTGTAACAATACAGCAGACTTCCATTAATTCGACTCGAGTAATTCATTTTTTCGGCTAATTCATTTTTTCGGTTATTTAATTTTTTCGGTTAATTAATTTTTTCGGCGCTCATGCAGTTCTATGGGCCTCAACTGTCCTTGTTTTGATCCTTCACTTGGCCTTTGCCACATAATTCAAACTTAACCAGTCAGCATGCAGGCACCTGACCCGTTTGGCGACCCCTTTAGTGGCAGCGTCTCTCGATAGAGTTTAGTGGACAATGAATGTGTTAACACACGTCATCTCCTGTTGAAAAACGACGATTTTGGCCTGTCTTAGGAAGATTTTCAAGCAATAACTGTAGCTCACAATGTATGATTGTGTTATTTACCCGATTGTAATGCTTTTTTTTTTTCAAGAAAATTGGGCTGAAGATTTTCAGCACGGTGCAATTGACACGATACCAAAACATCCTTCGTGGCATTTATATGCTTTACCGCATAGCACGATTTTATTGCGGCGAAGCTGACTTTGAGACCCGTGCAGCGAAGTTGACTTCATGAAACAGGCCACCATTGCACAACACATCTTAGACCCTTGCCCATTTTTCTTGCTAAAAAATCGGGTGCCCATTAGATTTCTACTTTGTTCAGCAGCTTTAATATAATTTCTATGTTAGTTTTCTTTTTAGACACATGTGTTTGTTCGGGGGCGTGTTTGAATTGGACAAACACTGCCAAATGAATTGAGGGTTTATTTTGACATTTTTTATTTATCTTGTTTAATTTGACCCATCGTATAATTAGGTCAATTTTGTAGCTGCCATCACAGTCAAATTAATAGAAGACAATTGTACATCTTTATAACAACTACCGGATATAGCAAAGCCATTTTTGTGTCATATGTGACTTCATTATCATAATCAGGTTTGACTGTACTGCACCGAAACCTTACTGGAACAATGAGCCATGAACAAGAGAATTCATATCTGAGAGTAGCACGCGGATAGAACAGAAATCTATATGCTTTCCTTCACAGCTATGTGCTGCTCTCAGATAGATGCCATCAGTAATCCCTTTCACTTTGTGGCTTTCTTGCACAGCCCCGCAGGGGCGTCTGCGCAAGCAGGCGTTTGGTGTGTTGCGACACCACGGACCTGAGCACATAAGGGTTGGACCCTCCCACGTGTAACCGTGCGCGGCTTAGCCGTGTCCGGGGAAAAGGGGATCCTGGGAGTTGAGCCGAAGCCGGGTGTTTGGACCTTTATGGCCCCTCGGCAGAGGCAACACACTCCTTTGGCCTCTGCTTCACGTAGACGGCACCCCCGGACTGACCCACCCGGGGGAAATCGGTGGTCGCCTTTTCCTATCCCCCTCTCTGCCCTTTTTCTTTCGTATCTCCTTTCTTTACTGTCCTGTCTCCTATTCTCTTCTGTTACTTCCACGTTTTCATAGGCGGCTCGGGTTAACCTTGTGTATGTGCCCTCTCTTGGGTATCTTATATTGGGTTATAGCAGCAATGCACGGCTGGCGTCTGCAGCCTTACACCTTAAGTGCTGCAGCGTCCCCTAGTTGGGCTCCGTGGTGGGTGGCCGCCATTGCCGCCGAAATAAACCGAACTAATATGGGAACACCTGCATTTCCCCGTCTACTTGATCGTCACCCTCACAAGAGGGGGCGCACCGATGAAGTTTTGAATTTGTTCACCCGGCCTAAAGACATTTTCCCACGATATCAGGTAGTACATAGTGAAAGAACTGAAAGACTAGCGAGAACCATATCCCCATTTGTAGTTGCGAAAACCTTGACCAACACTCTAGGCCCTGGCTACAAAGTCACCAAAATGCCAAGTGGGGACCTTCTGCTTGAGCTACGTGATAAGGAGCAACACAACAGACTTAGCAAGCTTGTTACCTTTGGTGATGTCCCAGTTACTGTATCACCACATCGTTCAGTGAACACAGTACGGGGGGTAGTATCCGAAGCAGACCTCATCGACCTATCTGAAACCGAATTGCTAGAAGGATGGAAGGAGCAGAACGTCACGAATGTGCAGCGCATTGTTATGAGGCGGGACAACAAAGACATTCCCACGAAACACCCTCATACTCACCTTCGAATTGAGCACTTTACCACAAAGCATTGAAACAGGCTACACAAAGATAGCAGTAAGACCATATATACCCAATCCCAGAAGATGCTTCCAATGTCAAAGATTTGGCCACGGCTCGCAGAGCTGCCGTGGTAGACTAACATGTGCGAAATGTGGAACGCAAGGTCATTCCTCAGACAACTGTGAAGCAGCACCTCACTGTGTAAACTGTGATGGTGAGCATCCAGCTTACTCCCGGTCTTGTCCGAATTGGAAAAAAGAAAAAGAAATTATCACTCTCAAAGTTCGTGAGAACATCTCCTTCAAGGAAGCACGTAAAAGGTGCTCACCATTCCACACGACTACTTATGCTGATGCGGCGCGTAAAGGGGCAGCGTCGCAGCGGCTAATGCCACCTGCACAGCCCGCACGCAGCGAGCTGTCGCTTGTGGCTCCTGCCCCCAGGGTGGAAGGCGCTAAGCCTACTGCACCCAACCAGCAAACAGGCCCGGTTACCCTAGGGTGGCCGGCACAACAACAGTCCTCAGTGGCAGCCTGCGCTTCGCATAGCGAACCCGCAGGCTCGCCAGCAGCTCCCACGGTGGGTGCAGTCAAGGCTGCCTCACCCTCACCGGCCCCTGCTGGCGCTAGCAACAGCCGGCGCAGCTCAGGCCCAAAGGCAGCCCCATCGACCTCAGGGCTGGTGGGCGCGAATGCCTCGTCCTTCGCGGGAGACTTTCCCGCGAAACTTCTCGCTCGCAAGAGCGCGTGTCCGGCGCTTCACAAGAAGCAATGGACACCACACCTATCCCGACGGCGCACCAAGCGCCTAAGGAGCGGCGAGGTTCCCTCGACCGCTTCAGAAAGGACAAATCCCGCGTTACAGGGCCTGGAAAGGGCTCTGTAATCTAAAGCAACATTTCCATTTTTAGTACACACAGCACCAATTTACTTTAATTATGGATACACAAATCATTCAATGGAACGTCAGAGGCCTTCTTAGGAACCTCGACGATGTCCAAGAACTTATTTACCAACACAATCCAAAAGTGCTGTGTGTACAGGAAACGCACTTAAAATCGAAACATACAAATTTTCTCCGACAGTATGTTACGTTTCGTAAAGATCGCGATGATGCTCTCGCATCATCAGGCGGTGTTGCCATTGTAATTCACAAAAGCATCGCATGTCAACGTTTGCAGCTACAAACGCCCCTTGAAGCAGTGGCAGTTCGACTTGTTCTTCTAAACAAGCTCATCACCATCTGCTCACTTTACATACCCCCCCATTACCACTTACATAAACATGAATTTCAGTCCCTTATAGATGAATTGCCAGAACCCTATCTTGTTCTTGGCGATTTCAATGCGCACAGTAGTCTGTGGGGCGACTCTCGTATCGATGCGCGAGGTCGTCTTGTTGAACAATTTCTTTTCTCCTCTGGCGCGTGTCTCCTGAACAAGAAGGAACCTACATTTTACTGTCTCGCAAACAGAACCTTTTCTTCTATTGATCTTAGCATAGCTTCCCCGTCTCTATTATCTGAACTTAAATGGGAAGTTACCAAAAATCCGTACGGGAGCGATCACTTCCCAATACTACTGCGAACAACCAAAACTGAGCCGTCACCACAAGCCCCTCGATGGAAGATTGACACAGCCGATTGGGAGAAATTTCGAAATCTTACTAGTAGCATCTCCTGGGCCAACATGTCTTCGTTAGGAACTGATGCTGCTGTGGAATATTTTACTTCCTTGATAATTGATGCCGCTTCTAAATGCATATCCGAAATAAGTGGTGCGGCATGCAAACGCCGTGTCCCATGGTGGAACGACGAATGTAGGAACGTTCGTAGAAAACAGAACAAAGCGTGGGGGTTGCTACGCGATTCTCCTACTGCGGAGAATCTTATCAATTTTAAGAAGGTAAAGTCCGAAGGCAGGAGAACGCGCCGACAGGCCAGAAGAGAGAGCTGGCAGAAGTTTTTATCAGGTATACACTCGTATACAGATGAGGCCAAAGTCTGGAACAGGGTTAACAAGGTGAGAGGACGACAAACATATTCACTCCCTTTGGTAAACACACAAGGCGACAGCTTGGAAGACCAAGCAAACCACCTGGGTGCACACTTTGAACATGTGTCCAGTTCATTGCACTATTCCCCAGAATTTACAAAACACAAAGCAGCAATAGAAAAACAAAAACTAGATCGAAAGAGCACCGGGAACGAGCCTTATAACTTGCCTTTCTCTTTAGCAGAGCTTCAGGCATCACTCGCCTGTTGCAACCAATCTGCCCCAGGCCCTGACCGCATATTATATGAAATGTTGAAGAACCTGCCCTCTGAAACGAAGAAAACCCTTCTCTGTCTGTATAACTCTATATGGATTTCCGGCGAGATCCCCTCTGCCTGGAAAGAGGCCATAGTGATCCCTATCCTGAAGCAGGGCAAGGATCCATCGTCCGTATCGAGTTACCGGCCCATAGCTCTAACAAGCTGCCTCTGCAAAGCCTTCGAGAAAATGATAAACCGTCGTCTGATACATTTCCTAGAATCAAACAAGCTGCTTGACCCATACCAGTGCGGTTTTCGCGAGGGTCGATCCACCATTGACCATTTGATACGTATTGAGGCACAGATACGTGAAGCTTTTGTTCACAAACAATTCTTCCTTTCTGTTTTCCTCGATATGGAAAAAGCATACGACACCACATGGCGGTTCGGAATACTGAGAGACCTCTCCCACTTTGGTATACGTGGTAATATGTTAAATGTGATTGAAAGTTATCTGCTGAATCGCACATTCCGTGTTCGAGTTGGCAATGCATTATCACGGCCTTTCGTGCAGGAAACCGGAGTACCACAGGGTGGGGTGCTCAGTTGCACTCTCTTCATTATAAAAATGAATTCCTTGCATCTATGCATCCCACGCAACATGTTTTATTCAACGTACGTCGATGATATACAGATTGGATTTAAATCGTGCAACCTTGCAATCTGTGAGCGGCAGGTTCAACTTGGTCTGAACAAGGTGGCTAAATGGGCAGACGAGAATGGGTTCTGCCTAAATCCACAAAAGAGCGCCTGCGTCCTTTTTTCTAGAAAGAGAGGACTGTACCCCGACCCCGACATTGACCTGCAAGGACAGCGTCTACCTGTAAAAACGGAACATAAATTCTTAGGCATAATTCTTGACACTAAGCTAACATTCATACCACACTTAAAACATCTAAAAAACAAGTGCATGAAAACAATGAATATTTTAAAAGTGTTGTCACGCACTACATGGGGTAGTGACAGAAAGTGTCTGTTAAATTTGTATAAAAGCCTCATACGAACACGCCTAGACTACGGGGCCATAATTTACCAGTCAGCCACCCCAACCACGTTGAAGATGCTGGACCCCATCCACCATCTAGGTATTCGCTTGTCTACAGGTGCCTTTAGGACAAGCCCTGTAGAAAGCCTTTACGTGGAATCCAATGAGTGGTCCCTCCACTTCCAGAGGACCTACACAGCTTTCATGTATTTTCTTAGAGTGAATGCAAACAGTGAACATCCCTCATATTCCACCGTAAATGATTTGTCCAGCTCCCACCTCTTTCATAACCGACCTGCAGTAAGAGAGCCCTTCTCGTTGCGTGTGAGAAGTCTGGCTGAGGAAATGGATGTCCCACTCTTTGAACATCGTCTAATGACACCCACTATACAGGTCTCACCGTGGCAGTGGCAGATTGTCGACTGTGATTTGTCCTTTTTACATGTTTCGAAGCACGCCCCAGTTGCACACATTAGAATGCATTTCCTCGAACTGCAGCATAAATACTCCTGTCCGGAATTTTACACCGATGCATCAAAGTCTCATGCTGGCGTCTCTTATGCAGCGGTTGGCCCATCATTTTCAGATGCCGACGCCCTGCACCCCCTAACGAGCATTTTCACAGCAGAGGCTTATGCAATACTGTCGGCTCTTAAATACATCAAAGAATCGAAAATACCAAAAGCAATCATCTACACAGACTCACTGAGCGTAGTAAAAGCCTTAAAATCTCTTAAGAGGCACAAAAATGCTGTAATAGTATCGCTTTATTCATTCATATGTAGTATTTATGCGTCTGGCCAGCATGTTGTGGTGTGCTGGGTGCCAGGACACCGAGACATCGAGGGAAATGTACTGGCAGACCAGCTTGCCACATCCATCAAGGCAAAAGCTGGCAACACATCTATGCTCGTCCCTGTTCTCGATATGAAGCCATATCTACGCAAGAGACTTCGAGTCCACTGGCAACGTTTGTGGGACGGCCAGACTCATAACAAGCTTCATTTAATTAAGCCCCGTTTAGGGAACTGGCCATCCACCACGAAATCTAGAAGAAATGATGTCCTATTCTGTAGGCTCAGAATAGGACACACTTACGGCACGCACAATTACTTGTTGTCTGGAGGCGAACCCCCGACCTGTACTAGATGTGGAGAGGTACTTACTGTACTTCACATCCTAGTGCAGTGTCCTCTAATAGAACCTGAAAGAAAGAAACACTTTGTTCAAGCCTATAGAGAGAACGTACCCCTTCACCCAGCGATGTTTTTAGCTAATGACCCGGTATTTCAGCACGACTCAGTTTTAGCCTTTTTAAACGACATCGACATTTTGCAAGTTCTTCGCCCGAGAGATTCGTAGCAGGGTCCTCTTTCAGAGGACGCTGCTGCGACAGCATTTTGAAATGCACTCTCCTCCAGGCTCTTGCTTCTAAGGGTCTCTGTGAGGCAGTAGTGCCTTGTATCGCTCACAGCTTTTTTTATACCATATTCATTGCGCCCTATCACATCATTGTCATGATCTTATTAATTTTGTATTTTACGCACCTTTAGTGCGCAGAATTTTAGGCCCCTTTACAGCCACCCTACACCTACCCACTGTCATTGATCATACCATTGCTCACTCAGTACACCACGTCTTGGCGCTCTTTGGCCATAGCTGGCCCTTGCGCCAGAAAACAACATATATCATCATCAGTTTCCTCTTGTAACTCGTCCTGGCTTCCTCTCAGCTTTTCTGTTCTTTTGTCGTGTTTTATTTTGCCTGTTCTCTTCTTTGTGGACTCTTTTTGCTTGTCTCCATCCCTCTCAGAGATGTCTTCCTTTGATTTCAGCTGTTCAGGGATCATTACTTGTTCTTTTTCTTCTCTAGTCTTCTTGATTGATGACTGAGCAACCTGTTTCCCAGATTACAGGCTTCCTTCCATTGTGTTTCCTGGTGTCTTGGTTTCTTCTTGTTTTCTTGCTCAAAAAATCTTCTTTCCTGATGTCTTTGTTCACCATTTTGTCAAGGTGGCTCAATGTTAGGCTTCACGTCGAAACGTCCCTTAACTGACGCCAAATCTCAACAAGTGCTTGAGGAAGCCAAAAACAGCACTTAGTAGCAATCCAGCTAACTTTTGCTGGACCTAGCAATTGAAATCCGCTACAGTGTGCTCTCAGCCGATTTTGCTGATAGTCGTATGAAAAACGTCGATGTCGGTTTTTTTGGACTACAAGAACACAAATACGCCTATTTTCGTATTTTTCGGAATCCGATAGTACCTTATTTATCAAAATAGCTCCACTAGATCAAAAGTTTGTGTTTTCTCACTCCTAGGCAGCAGTCGCTTTCAAGATGGCGGCCCCCATACAGGCAAGGAGCCGAAGCAAGTCTTTTCACTATACAGAAACAACTTATCAAAAATGTTCTCTATTATTATAAACCATTCCGGCATGATTTTGAAGTTGCCGATAGTCTCCGGTTGTTTTGCCTTTACACAAGCTCATCTACACAAGATGGCGTCGTCCATGTAGGCGGGAATGACGATGTAAACACGGCGGTTTTACACCAAAAAGGCACTTCTCCTAGCTCTGTGCGTTTCTTTGCATGTGCGAGGTTTCGGGCCATCCCAGGAGTGGTATGTCACGCTTTTCTGGCCGAGGACGGTGTAATTTCGCCGATCTCACAAGGTTTGAGCCTGCCTGGCAGCCATTACTGCCCTTGTGGACAAAACAGGGCGAAGCTTGGTAAATTCCACCAATTCTGGGCCGATTTACACCGCGTTTTCGGTCTCCTGAGGTGCCCGGAGCATTTATAGAGGAAGAGTACAAAAAATTGGAGCTGTACTCACAGTTTTGCTGGTGAAAAAGTTGAAAAAACTCGCTGCTGCCCGCAGGCCATGGACGCCGATGTTTATAGTAGTAGATAGGGACATAAATATATGTGTAAACCAAAGTACCCCGGGCCCGTGCCACTAGGTATAACGGGCTTCAACCAATTAGAAAATAAACGCATTGGGTTGTAACCAAATAAGTAATTTCTTAGAAACCAAGCCAAGGGAGTGGGAGACAATTCAGCGGGATTTATTTATAATTTGCAAAATATATGTACAGTTCTATTCATTTTCTTCGTCTTGACTTACAAGACGTTTGTTGTCTTGGTTCGGGATGGAAAGGTGGTATAAGCAGCCGATGGCCAGGGAAGAGGACTTGTCTTCTATATTGTTTCTTGGTCGTATGGAACATCTTGATTAGCTGCTTAGCTCGAAGGAAAACTTCAAAACAATACAATTAGCAAAGTTTAAAGTGGCTGATTATAATTGATGATTGATCTAAAATGAAACGAACAACCTATATGTCTATAAAAATGAATCAATAAAAAGGAAATAAATAAAAATATTAAGATAACTTAGTTTCTTTTCCCCCTTTTTAGTTATTATTGTTATTCTTTCTGTGTGGTAGGTTTGTGTAACTGGAGTGCATAATTGTGGCTTGATCGTGGTGCAGGGCGGGAAATCCCACCTCAATACGTCACGGGGCCCTTTTAGCAGTTGTTCAAGCCATTATAATTTGTGTGTAGTCTTTGATGCGCGAGTTGAATGTGGGACGGATGTTATTTAATAAATGTTAGAGCTAGCAGCTCAGAGGTCCATGCGGCGGCAAAGATGGCAGCGACGCCGGAAAGGGCCAATCCGCCGCCAGGATTTTAAGATAGAACCTCCGGTTCCTGATTTTTATTTGTTTTTTAATACGTTGGGGAGCACCGATTGAAATGTGAGACAGAGAGAGAGTACTGGAGACAGAAAGTTTCGCCTGCATGTTTGCGGCCAAGGGGACATGCCCTTGGCATGTGGTTTCGAATATGTGGATGATTATAGATATTCGAAAGTGATGGGTCCTCCCGCTGATGTTCAATTCCGTCTTGGTTACGGCGTGGTACAATGCAGTTGCGGGAGTGAGAAGTGGGCGCCGCCCATGATTCACTGTACTGTATTTTAGGACGTGTTTATCTTCGGGAAAGCTTCTCCGATGAAAGATATCTCTATAGTTGCGGGAGTGGAATGTTGGCATTTAACCGTTATACACTCTACCCCTTTTCGGGTCTGATTGTCTTCTCGTTTTTTTTAACAAGAAGCTTGGAGGGCTAATGAATGGTTTTCAAAATATCCGTCCGACATTCAGGGAAGTGTGTTTGACTGATTTTATATTAATTGATTATTTATATACTTCGTCATTTCTTCTAATATTTTTGCTGTTTCGGGATTTTTAACATTCGGGTCGAGCTTTTTGGGGATCTGGATGTATTTCTTTTAATTTCTTTGCGATATTTTGATGTTTTTGAGCACGTTGTTAGGTAATGGATACAGGAATTGCATTCTATACCACATTTGCACTTGCTTTCATCAGTTATTTTAAATTTTTTTCAAATATAAGAGGAATCTTCCGTGTTCAGTTAGTCCTTGCGAGAGATAATTGTTTGTCGGAAAGTGATCTGGTATTCGACTTATGTTCCTGATCCAGTCATGAATGAGTTTTATCTGGATCGGTGAGCCATGTTTCCACTTATCATAAATTTATTTCCTCAACTGAGATTTAATGAATGCTTTTGTTATGGGGATTTCTTGTTTGTCCTGTTATTGCTGCTTGTTTTGGTAATTCGTCCGCTAGCTCGTTACCTAAAACTCCGGAGTGACCTTTGACATGGGTAATGTGTATTTGTTCTTTTTCCGAATTGCCTTTTTCAGAGTTTTAACTTTTTTATAAAGGGGTCTAAATTTATGGGATTGTTCAAAGCTTTTATACATGATAGGTTATCTGACTTGATTTGAATAACTTCGTTTGCCGGTAGATGAGCAATGTATTCTAGTGCTTGGATTATAGCCATTGCTTCTGTTTGAGTTAGAGCTGTAACTCGGGAGACAAAACTGTTGTTCATGGATTACTTTGTTGGACGGATTTAACTGGATGAAGGCTGGCCCTACTTTCTCTTCTGATTTGGATCCGTCTCTGAATATTTGGTTTGGTATTGAAGATTGAATGTTTTTTTTTTCATTATTGCTATTCTGTGCGCTGGGTGAATTAGTTTAATGTTTGTTAAATTTGTTCGATATATCGTTGTTTGAGAAGGTTTTCTCTTTCCATTTGTAAGAGAAACATTTGGATTTCATTTTCTATGATAAATTTTACTGGTGGGGACAGTGGGAATCTCGTTAATCCATTCATGCGCGTCACTAAATAGATGACTCATTTGGCAATTTTTTTACTGCTCAGAAAAGGGCCTGCCTAACTTGGCCAGCTCCTTATTTCCTCATCGCAGTCATACAACTTTATTCCATAAAGTAAACACAAAGCACATAAAGAAAACAGTAATATTATCATTTGCTTGCAAATGGACCCTTCCTGGGAACATGTGATGCACTTCCGACTTCAGCTCTGGCTGGTCGGGGATCCGTGTGCCCATCGACGTGCTGTAGTGCGGTTCCCGCATTACTTGCCATCCGGCTTCAGTTATTCTTTTCACTAAATGATTGAGAATGTTATCATGCCTTGTGATGATGTGTTCTATGGCACCTTTTGGGAATATGGCCCAAGTACTCGTCGGATTCACAACCGGCCCTGCAACGCTTAGATACCTTCCTTTCTCTCTTGAGACGAGTAAAGTTCGGCATGGCTCCAATATGGAAACCTAACTAGATGAATGAACGCCTTTCCTTTTAGGAAGCATGTTCCATCTCGTAGCCATCTTCTGGAACCTTTGACATTTTTGCAGTCCAGCAGTTGTCTTCCATCAAATGAGCTATGTAACATCGAGATCCAGAAAGGCTGGGATTTTTCGATGACCTTCTATTCCGATTTTTGTACATACATAGTTTGTCTGCTGAATCCTCGCCTCAGAGAAGGTCCGTTTGGTTGTTGCATACACACATGCCGAATTCGTAGACTAGGCAAGTTTCACGTATCTTTTAAGTCGCAGTGGCGGGATCATCGGAAACATTGGATCCCTAGGCCACCTTCACCTATGGGCGCATAGAAAAAGCCGGTTGGCACATCTTGGGGAAGGGACAATCATCTTTGCACTGCCAATGTTATTATTCTGTCCAGTGTTAGCAGTGTTTTCGACGATATGGCGTCCAAGGTAAGACGATGGTGAGGCGTGGAAGCAGGTAGTACCTCAGGACTAGTCTTTGTTGGGGCTTCAATGGAGCTTTAGTTAGCCGCTCTAAAAGTGTGCTCAGCTTCTCTCTGATAGATGTTTGATCTATGCCAGTTGCTCAAAACTTGACCCCAAGATATCTGCAAGCTGCTGACTTCGTTGATCTAACGTCGTCTCCGTGCAGCTTGAAGACGCCATCGTCGCAAACCTTTGCCTTATGGTCTCTTCCGGATGGCAGGATCACCAACTTGCTTGCATTAGCTCTCATTTCTCTTTCTTTCAAAAAGTTCTCAAGTCGATTAAGATGGGCTTTTAGACCTTGAACTGGACTGAGCTGTCAGGATCAGGTCGTCCGCAAAGGCCATAACAGGGATCTTCAAACATCCACTGCCGAATGCGCATTCTGGATCCAGCCTTTCCAGGAGTTCGACATTTACGGGGTTGAAGAGCAAATGACTCAGAGGGTTACCCTGTCTAACCCCAGCCGCTGGATGTGCCTCTAGTGATTTTCTTTCAAACGTTAAGACGGTTACTGAGGTTTCATAAAAATCTTGTACATATGAGATAAAGTCCTCCGCAAAACCTTTCGCCGCAGCCCTGGAATTATAGCCCGATGGGTGACTGTATCGAAGGCTTTAGCTATGTCCACCGAGGTCATTACAAGTGCTTCCAGCGAGTGGCGAGCCCCATCCAGTATCGTGGCCAGCAGCAGAACGTTCTCGGCGCATCCATCCGTAGGAATGAAAGCCCGCTGACGCTCGTCCAAGTCTATGATCGCTAGCAACCTCCTGAAGTAAATCTTGTGAAAAAGCCTCACCAACACATGTGAAGTTATTGCTATGAAAATGGTTCGGGCTTGACATAGGAAGACCGGCAATCTCTTCAGAAGCATTATTAAGTTATGAACTCTTAGCTGGCACCCTCCGATGACGCCTGACAGAGAAACGGTTGGGTCCCGAAGCTGATCCTGGAGCGAGCATTGCAGCCTTGATGTACGCGGCGGTGATCAATGTCTATGGGTTTACCGTCGTTGCAGGTCTTTGCACATTGACATCCACCGATGCTGGGGCGGCCGTCTCCATCAGAGGACGCCAGTCTTCCAAGAAAGACTGTAGATCCGCTACCGCTGAATATACTTGACCATCGAGAACCATCTTGGCACATTGGGACTGTTTCTTCCGAAACAGTTCCTGAGTTTCAGCGTACTGCCTCTTCCGCTTGCTCTCATTAGGTGGTCGTTGAAATGCTCTGGATGCGGGTGCTCGATCATTTGCACTTCTCTCATGTAGGCATTGAACATCGCTGAAACGTGTTCATCCTCCAGAAAATTTGACAATCTCCTACAGTCTGAATTCCAAGCATTCCCTTATTGCCTGGCATTATTTCCTGCAATTTAACAGCACAAATACACGGGCGACTGCGCGTTTCCGAAACAACTTAGCCTCAACCGACGCGATGGTACGCTATGTACCCAACGATGGCCACAACAGAGGCTCCCAGCCAGGCCATGCTAGACGCTCGCAGAATGCCTTCTACTCGCACTCAAGGCAAATGCGTGGGTGCTAATGCTGCTTTCATTCGTTCAGAAGACGGAATTCTCGAATTCCAAGTTTCTGGTTTTTGAGTTCCCCAGCGTTATCTCTCGCGCGTTCTACTGGCGCAAGTGACACACTTCCGTGTTATGATTCTTGGCAATCGTTCATCGCATTTTCAACAATCCTGAGTACCGAAAGAAAGTATATTGTCACGTAGGTGACGGCGCCTGGCACGCAGGCAGACAAAGACCAAGTGCCAAAGATTCGGCCACAGCTCTCAGAACTGCCGAGGCCGACTGACATGTGCTAAATGTAGTGCTTTGGAACACACATCTGAATCGTGTAAAAACTCTGTCCGCTGTGTGAACTGTGGGAGCACGCCGCATACTCGCGGTCCTGCCCGTCCTGGAGGAAAGAAAAGGAAATTGTTACTATAAAAGTGAAAGAGAATATTTCATTTAAAGAGGCACGAAGGCGGGTGACCTACCTGTTGTCTAAAACCAGCTTTGCCGATGTGGCGCGTCAGGGGGCAGCGTCACAACGGTCTCCGGCTACTGTCCGGCTCACACGTAGTGAGCTGGCGGTGACGCCATCCGCCCCCTCGGCGGCTGCGGCTACCACTGCTCCGCCATCTCACAAGAAGGGGCCATCGACCTCCGGGCTCGTGGCCTCAAAGGTCTCGTCCATCGAGACGAGGCCTTCACCGCTAACAAACCGTTCTCAAGAGCGGGTGTCCAGCGCTCCGCAAGAGCCGATGGACACATCTTCCAGCCAGACGGCGCAGCCAGCGCCAAAGGAGCGGCGAGAATCCCTCGACCGCTCCAAAAAAGAAAAAGCCCGCATCACAGGGCCCGACAAGGGCTCTGTAAGTTAAGTTAGTGTTTTCACACGAGACACACAGCACATTGTCTGCAACATGAACACACAGATACTACAGTGGAACGTCAGAGGATTACTTCGTAACCTCGACGACATCACAGAACTCATACATAAATTTAATCCGAAGGTGCTGTGTGTCCAAGAAACACACTTAAAACCTACACAGTCCAACTTTCTCAAGCAATATGCCATTTTCCGTAAAGATCGTGACAACGCTTCTGCCTTGTCCGGAGGTGTAGCCATAGTTGTAAGTAAGTCTATTGCCTACCAACAGTTTGCCCTACACACGCCTCTCGAGGCTTATCCGTGGCTTACACACGCGAGGCTTACACACGCGCCTCGCGTGTGTAAGGCTTACACACTGCGCCTCTCGAGGCTTATCCGTGCGAGCAATTTTATTCCCCCGCAGGGGCGTCTGCACAAGCAGGCGTTTGGTGAGTTGCGCCACCACGTACCCAAGCACACGAGGGTTGGACCCTCCCGCGTCTAACCGTGCGCGGCTTAGCCGTGTCCGGGGAAAAGGGGATCCTGGGGGTTGAGCCGAAGCCGGGTGTTTGGACCTTCATGGCCCCTCGGCGGAGGCAACACACCTCTTTGGCCTCCGCTTCACGTAGACGGCACATCGTTTGGTGAGTTGCGCCACCACGGACCCGAGCACATGAGGGTTGGACCCTCCCGCGTGTAGCCGTGCGCGGCTGAGCCGTGTCTGGGGAAAGGGGGATCCTGGGGGTTGAGCCGATGCCGGGTGTTCGGACCTTTAAGGCCCCCCGGCAGAGGCAACACACCTCTTCGGCCTCTGCTTCACATAGACGGCACTCCTGGACTGACCCACCCAGGGGAAATCGGCAGTTGCCTTTTCCTGTCCTTCTCTTCAATCTTCGTCTTTCTCCCTCACTTTTAATCTTTCCTGTCTTCTTTTCTCTTCCATTTACTTCTAACTTTCCTGGCGGCGAGGGTTAACCTTGTGTGTGATAACCACCCTTGGTTATACGTATTTGGTTATAGCGGGAACGTACAGCTGGCGTTTGTGGGAATTGTGTTTACAGGTCCTACATCGTCCCCTTGTTGGGCTCCATGGTGGGTGGCTGGCGTTCCTGCCGAATGAATATTATTTTTATGGCTTGGTCCTTCCCCGCTTTACCCGATCGCCCCCAGAAAAGGGGGCGCACCGATGAAGTGTTCCAGTTTTTTGGACGACAAAAAGAAAATTTTCCGAGATACCATGTAGTACATTCCCAGAAACCAGAAAAGACAGCAAGAATTATGTCACCTTTCGTAGTTGCAAAATCCCTGACGGAACCTTTGGTGCAGGCTATAAAGTGTCTAAGATGGCGAGCGGTGATCTCCTTCTGGAGCTCCGTGACAAGAAGCAATATGAAAATCTGCCTAAGCTAGTGTCATTCGGGAACATCCCGGTGACAGTTACCCCACATCGTACTATGAACACAATTCGAGGTGTCGTGTCCGATGATGACCTGATGGAACTGACTGAAGCCGAACTTCTAGAGGGTTGGAATGATCAGAATGTGATCAATGTCAAAAGAATTAAAATGAGGCGCGATGGAAAAGAGATCGATACCAAACACCTAGTACTCACATTTGGTTCAAGCAACCTGCCCGATACTATCGAGACAGGGTATATGAAGATCAGGGTTAGGCCTTATATCCCAAATCCTCTGCGATGCTTTAAGTGCCAACGATTTGGCCACAGTTCTCAGAACTGCCGTGGCCGCCTCACCTGTGCCAAATGTGCCCACGAACATCCATCCGAATCCTGTGAAAACGCTCTACACTGTGTAAACTGCGATGGGGAGCATGCCGCATACTCGCGGTCCTGCCCGTCTTGGAAAAGAGAGAAAGAAATCGTGACGATTAAAGTAAAAGAGAATCTATCATTCAAGGAAGCACGAAGGCGGGTGTCGTATCTGCCAAAGAACAGCTTTGCTGAAGTGGCGCGTCAGGGGGCAGCGTCACAACAGCCACTGGCTGCTGTCCAGCTCACGCATAGTGAGCCGCCAGCGATGCCATCCGCCCCCTCGGCGGGTGCAGCTAGCGCTGCTCCGTCATCTCAGAACAAGGGGCCATCGACCTCCGGGCTGGTGGCCTCTAGGGTCCCACCTCTTGAGGCGAGACCCTCAAGACGAACACACCGCTCGCAAGAGCGGATGCCCAGCGCCTCAGGAGAGGCGATGGACACAACCTCCAGCCAAGCGGCGCATCCAGCGCCTATGGAGCGGCGGGCGTCTCTCGACCGCTCTAAAAAAGAGAAACTGCGCATAACGGGGCCTGAGAAGGGCTCTGTAGTCTAAGGTATTGCACACCTAAGCACACAGCACAACACTTCTTTTAATATGGGCACTCAAATAGTTCACTGGAACGTCAGAGGTCTCCAAAATCTTGACGACGTTAAAGAACTCCTCCGCAAGTTTAGTCCCAGGGTGCTGTGTGTTCAGGAAACACACCTCAAACATACACAAATTTCCTCACACAGTATGCTATTTTTCGCAAAGACCGCGATGACACTGTTGTGTCATCCGGCGGTGTTGCTATCATAGTTGACAGAGGTGTTGCCTGTCGGGAAATAAAACTTCGTACGCCTCTGGAGGCAGTTGCTATCCAAGGGGTGCTGTTTGACAAGCTAGTCACTATCAGCTCTATATACATCCCTCCAACTTATCAACTTAATAAAACCGAATTTCAAAACTACATAGATGAACTTCCGGCTCCATACATAGTTGTCGGAGATTTAAACGCACATAACTCATTATGGTGAGACTCTCGTTGCGATGCGAGAGGTCGCCTAATCGAAAACTTTCTCTTTTCCTCAGGAGCATGTATACTTAATAAGAAAGAGCCAACATACTACAGTGTGGCGCATAATACATACTCCTCCATAGATTTAACTATAGTATCGAGCACACTAATGCCATACCTAGAGTGGTCCGTTCTTAAGAACCCTTTTGGGAGCGACCACTTCCCTATTATATTAAACTTAACAAAACAAGATATAAGCTCACCACACATTCCCCGATGGAAGGTTGACACAGCTAACTGGGAACGTTTCCGAGAACTTACGTATTTGCGCACGGATGACATTGCATCCTTTAATATAGAAGACGCTGTGGCGTATATTACAGGCTTTATAATTGACGCTGCCAGGAAATGCATTCGTCAAACTAACGGACTAGCGAATAAACGTCGCATCCCGTGGTGGAATGAAGAATGTAAACAAGCACGGAAAAACCAAAACAAAGCTTGGGGACGACTTCGCGACTCACCAACTGCCGAAAACTTTATTTGTTTGAAAGTAATCAAGTCCCAGGGTAGAAGAACGCGTCGACGAGCTAAAAGGGAGAGTTGGGAAAAGTACATCTCCGGTATAAATTCTTACACTGATGAGACAAAAGTGTGGAATAGAGTAAATAAATTAAAAGGCCGGGAGGTACACCCACTACCCTTAGTCAGTACCCAAGGTGAGAGCCTGGAAGACCAGGCAGATTGTCTGGGTGAACACTTCGAACATGTATCCAGTGCGTCCCACTACACACAAGCATTTCTGAGGTTCAAAGAACGCGAAGAGCGACAGCCCCTAAAACGTAAAGGTTCATCGAGTGAGGCCTACAACAATCCATTTACTTTAACTGAACTGAAAGCATCCCTCGCTTGCTGCAATAACTCGGCGCCAGGTGGTGATCGTGTCATATATGAAATGATTAAGCACCTGAATCCTGAAGCACTGAAAACACTCCTGTATCTTTTCAATGTCATGTGGGCGCATGGATATATCCCGTCTTCGTGGAAGGAAGCTATAGTCATTCCCGTGCTTAAACAAGCTAAAGACCCATCCCTAGCCAGCAGCTACAGGCCAATAGCGCTAACAAGCTGTCTGTGCAAACTATTTGAAAAAATGATCAACAGGCGCTTAATCTGTTTCCTTGAAAATAACAAATTACTAGACCCCTTCCAATGTGGTTTCAGGGAAGGTATGGCCACAACAGACCACCTTGTTCGCATTGAGTCTTATATTAGGGATGCTTTTATACATAAACAGTTCTGCCTCTCAGTGTTCCTCGACCTAGAAAAAGCTTACGACACGACATGGCGCTACGGCATTCTCCGAGATCTCTCTGCGATGGGTGTCCGTGGCAACATGTTAAACTCAATCGAAAGTTACCTATCGAATCGCACATTCCGCGTAAGAGTGGGTAACGCTCTTTCTAAGTCATTCACCCAAGAGACCGGTGTGCCACAAGGGGGCGTGCTTAGTTGCACACTATTTATCGTAAAAATGAGTTCCCTGCACACAGTCATCCCACGCACTATGTTTTATTCTGTTTATGTCGATGATGTGCAGATAGCCTTCAAGTCATGCAATATTGCCATCTGCGAACGACAAGTGCAGCTTGTAATAAACAAATTGTCCAAATGGGCAGATGAAAATGGTTTTAAGGTAAATCCCCAGAAGAGCACTTGCGTACTCTTTACTAACAAGAGAGGCGTAACGCCAGTCCCAAGTATTGCAATCAAAGGAGATGCGCTCTCTGTGAGCAGCGAGCATAAGTTTCTAGGCATTGTTTTAGATTCGAAGCTTACATTTATTCCTCATATTAAGTATCTGAGGGCAAAATGCCTGAAGACAATGAACCTTTTAAAGCTTCTGTCGCGTACGACTTGGGGTAGTGATCGAAAGTGTTTGCTTAACTTGTATAAAAGTCTTATCCTCTCACGCCTTGATTACGGATCTATAATTTATAATTCAGCAATGCCCACTGCATTAAAAATACTAGACCCCGTCCACCACCTGGGTATCCGTCTCGCGACCGGTGCTTTCAGGACAAGTCCAATCCAGAGCTTGTACGTAGAGTCGAATCAGTGGTCGCTTCATCTCCAGCGGTCATACAACAGTTTCAGGTATTTTCTTAAAGTACAAGCAAACATTAAACATCCTTCTTACTCAACTATAAATGACATGACCGCTGCCACACTCTTCCATAATCGACCTGCAGCAAGAAAGCCGTTCTCTTTGCGTGTGAGGAATCTTAGTGAGGAAATGGGTGTTCCACTGCTTGAACAATGTCCTATGGCTCCAGCGAAACTGTTGCCGCCGTGGCACTGGCAACTCATAGAGTGTGACACATCGTTCCTGGAGGTCACTAAACACGCGCCAGAGGCACACATTAGAATGCATTTCTTAGAACTCCAATCTAAATACTCGTGTACAGAGTTTTACACAGACGCTTCCAAGTCACGTGCCGGGGTATCTTATGCAGCCGTCGGCCCATCCTTTTCGGAATCCGGTGTACTCCACCCGGAAACGAGTATCTTTACGGCTGAGGCCTATGCACTATTGTCGGCTGTGAATCATATAAGGGCATCAAAACTTCAAAAAGCAATTATATTTACAGACTCCCTAAGCGTGGTGAAAGCTCTGATGTCACTCTGCAAAACAAAAATCCTGTACTTACTGAGCTCTATTCCAGTTTATGCAGAGCGTATATATCTAACCAGCATGTGAC
Organism: Dermacentor silvarum; assembly: GCF_013339745.2. Lineage (NCBI taxonomy): Eukaryota > Metazoa > Arthropoda > Arachnida > Ixodida > Ixodidae > Dermacentor > Dermacentor silvarum. The sequence continues at coordinate 161,924,529 of NC_051162.1, read as the reverse complement.
TATATGCTGGGTGCCTGGCCATAGAGGCATTGAGGGTAATGTGCTTGTAGACCAGTTGGCCACGTCAACTACATCGCAAGCTATTAATCCTGCGGCTACTGTTCCTCCCGCAGATCTGAAGCCTTTTCTGCGAAGAAAACTCCGCGACCACTGGCAGCGCTTGTGGGACGCTGAAACAAATAATAAGCTTCACTTCATTAAACCACAGTTAGGTTTCTGGCCACCCGTAATGAAAACACGACGAACTGATGTCCTGTTCTGTCGTCTAAGAATCGGACATACATATGGCACCCACAATTTTCTGCTTACTGGTGATGAACCACCAACCTGTGGTAGATGTGGTGAGAGGCTGACCGTCCTCCATGTCCTCGTGGAGTGCCGGGAAGCTGAAAGAGAGAGAAAGAAATATTTTCCTCAAGCGTACCGATATCATGTCCCGCTTCACCCCATTATGTTTCTTGGCGAAGAACCGATTTTTAATGCCAAAGCAGTCGTCAATTTTTTGAACGATGTGGTCCTGCATGTTATTAGCCAAACCAGTTCGTAGCGGATCCTCTCTCCAGAGGATGCCGCTGTGATAGCTTTTTATAGCACATGCCTCCAGGCCCTTGTGGTTCAAGGGCTCTGTTTAGGCAGTAGCGCTTCTTGCCAATTACTGCATCTTAATATTTTAAATATCGTGTCATTACCTCTCAATGCATTCTTCATTTCATAGTACACCTCATGTCATTGCCATGATTTTAGTACATGTATATTTTACGCACTTTACAGCGATTATTTTTAGGCCCTTTTACAGCCACGCTCATCTACTTCTCAGAATTCATCGCTCCACTGTACACTCACAAACACTGGCATGGCGCTCTTTGGCCATAACTGGCCCTTGCGCCATAAAACACCACACATCATCATCATCATCGGCTCACGTAGACGGCACCCCGGACTGACCCACTCGGGGGAAATCGGTAGTTGCCTTTTCCTGTTTCTCTCTCCAATCTTCGTCTTTCTCTCTCGCCTTTTTATCTTTCCTGTCGTCTACTCTCTTCTATATTACTTCCGACCTTCTTGGCAGCGAGGGTTAACCCTGTGTGAGGAGCCAACCTAGGTTACTTCATATTCGGTTATAGTGGTGACGTACAGTGGCGTCCGCAGGACTTGTTTTCTATAAGACCTGTGGCGTCCCCTTGTTGGGCTCCATGGTGGGCGGCTGGCGTTACTGCCGAAAACTGCAACTTTGGATGGATAGATCCTTTCCCAAACTCCCTGGTCGCCCTCAGAAACGAGGGCGCACCGAAGAAGTATTTAAATTTTTTGGCCGTAACACCGAGAACTTCCCCCGCTATCAAGTAATTCACTGTGAGAAACCAGGAAAGACAACGAGAATGATCTCGCCTTTCCTCGTTTCCAAATGTCTAACTCAGACAATTGGCCCAGGCTATCAGGCATCCAGACTAGCAAGTGGGGACCTTCTTTTGGAACTTCACGACAAAAAGCAACATGAAAAACTATCTAACCTAGCGTCTCTTGGGGACATACCCGTTTCAGTGACCCCACACCGCACCATGAACACCATCCGCGGTGTAGTTTCCGATGTTGATCTCATGGAGCTTACTGAGATTGAACTTCTGGAAGAATGGAAAGAACAGAATGTAATCAACGTAAAACGGATCAGAATGAGGCGTGATGGTAAGAAATTGACACTAAGCATCTAATACTCACATTCGGTTCCAGTGTGCTGCCAGAAACCATCGAGGCAGGTTACATTAAAATCAGAGTAAGGCCGTACATCCCCACCCTCTCCGTTGCTTCAAATGCCAAAGATTTGGCCACAGTTCACAGAACTGCCGAGGCCGTCAGACTTGTGCGAAATGCAGTGCGAACGAACACCTCTCTGAATCATGTGAAAACTCTCTCCACTGTGTAAACTGTGATGGGGAGCACGCCCGCATACTCGCGGTCGTGCCCTACCTGGAAAAGAGAAAAGAAATTGTATCAATCAAAGTAAAGGAGAACATATCATTCAAGGAGGCACGTAGGCGGTATCATACCTGCCCAAAAACACCTTTGCCGATGTGACGCGTCAGGGGGCAGCGACACAACGGTTTCCGGCGGCTGTCCGGCTCACACGCAGTGAGCCGCCAGCGACGCCATCCGCCCCCTCGGCGGCTGCAGCTCAGGCTGCTCCGCCATCTCAGAACACGGGGCCATTGACCTCAGGGCTGGTGGCCTCCAAGGTCTCGTCCCTCGAGACGAGGCCTTCATGTCAAACTAACCGCTCGCAAGAGCGCGTGTCCAGCGCCTCGCAAGATGCGATGGACACAACAACCGGCCAGACGGCGCCACCAGCGCCTAAGGAGCGGCGAGAATCCCTAGACCGCTCCAGAAAAGAAAATCTCGTATCACGGCGCCTGCAAAGGGCCCCCGTGAGCTAATCCTCACCTCTTAAACACACAGCACAAACACATCTGTCATTATGGAGACACAAATACTTCAGTGGAATGTCAGAGGACTTCTTCACAACCTCGACGACATTACAGAACTCCTACACAAACATAATCCAAAGTTGCTGTGTGTTCAAGAGACACATCTGAAACCTACAAACACAAACTTCCTTCGTCAATACACCATCTTCCGAAAAGACCGTAACGAGGCTAACGCTCCGGCGGTGTAGCAATAGTTGCCGACAAGTGCGTAGCTTGTCGACACGTCGCCCTTCGGACGCCCCTTGAGGCAGTGTCTGTTCGGGCTATCCTATTAAACAAATTGGTCACGGTATGTTCTATTTACATACCCCCATATCATCACCTCGAGGAAAACAGACTTTTATAATCTTATCGATCAACTTCCCGAGCCCTACATACTCGTGGGAGATTTTAACGCCCACAATACATTGTGGGGAGACTCACGATGCGACGCGAGAGGCCGTTTCGTAGAAACTTTTTAGTAAACTCCGGTGCATGCCTCTTTAATAAGAAGGAGCCAACGTATTATAATCCTCACCACAATTCCTATTCATCGATAGACTGGCGATTGGATCTGCTTCCCTATTTCCTGACTTAGAATGGAATGTACTCAAAACACCCATTCGGAAGTGACCACTTTCCATTAACTCTAAGCCTAGTAACGCAAGGTGACTCCCTCCACATGTACCTAGATGGAAACTAGCCTCTGCTGATTGGAAAACGTTTTAAGGAATCGACTTTTATATCCCGTGATTTTATCAGCGAATTTAGTATAGATGACGCGGCAGAGTATTTTACCGATTTATCATCGAGGCAGCAAAGAAGTTCATTCCACAATCAAGCGGTCGCTCATCCCGAAGACGAGTTCCATGGTGGAATGATGAGTGCAAGAGGCGCGGTAAAAAACCAAAATACAGCGTGGGGCATACTTCGCCGATTCCCAACTGCAGAAAATTTGATGGAATTTAAAAACATAAATCACAAGGAAGGCGAACGCGACGGCAAGCTAAAAGGGCACAGCTGGGAGAAGTTCCTGTCCGGCATCAATTCATACACACAGGAGGCAAAAGTATGGAACGGACTAGGAGGCTTAAGGGACAACAAGTTCATCCGTTGCCCGTGTGGATAAAGAAGGAAACACGTTGGAAGACCAGGCCAACGCACTTGGTCAACACTTCGAGCATGTGTCTAGCTCCACCCACTACTCAGCGAGCTTCCTGAAGTGCAAAGCAATAGAAGAATGTAAGCCACTAAACCGAAAATGCAGCCCCAAATAACCCTTATAATCGTCCTTTGGCGTTGCCGAACTTAAAGCTGCTTGTCAGCATGTCAGAGCTCTGCACGGGTCCGGATCGAATCATGTACGATATGATTAAGCACTTGCAACCCGACACGCAAATCACACTACTCACACTTTTTGATACTATCTGGGCCGCTGGGTATCTGCCAGCTAAATGGAAAGAAGCTATTGTCATCCCAATTTTAAAGCACGGTAATGATACATCATTGGTGACCAGCTACCGGCCTATAGCACTTACGAGCTGCCTTTGCAAACTTTTTGAGAAAATGATCAATCGCCCGTCTTGTACATTTCTTAGAGTCTAACAAAATGCTTGACCCATTTCAATGTGGCTTTAGGGAAGGCCGATCTACAACCGACCACCTCGTTCGCATCGAAGCAAACATCCGTGATGCTTTTGTACACAATCAGTATTTCTTGTCTATATTTCTCGATATGGCAAAGGCGTACGATACGACATGGACGGTACGGTATCTTACGAGACCTGTCGCACATGGGCATTCGAGGTAATATGCTTAGCCACATAGAAAGCTACCTGTCTAACCGCAGATTCCGTGTTCGTGTGGGCAATGCCCATTTAAGACCATATGTGCAGTAAACTGGAGTACCACAGGGTGGTGTGGTTAGTTGCAC
>NC_051162.1:161817770-161920037 GCF_013339745.2 Dermacentor silvarum | reverse complement strand
GGTGGCGAAGGTTATAGCGCCCTGCATCGTACTCCTGCTGCCGACGAATACGTATGCGTGCAAGTTGTCGGGCTTCTTCAGCACGCTGAGTGATGTAGTCAGCATCAGTTTCGACGCCATCGCATCCATGTTCATGCGGCAACATTGCGTCGAGCATGGTTGTGACATCGCGACCGTGGAGAAGGCGGAACGGTGTCATGCTTTCTGCTGATCTTCATCCCATACGAATGCTACGTCTTCTCTGGTGAGGCGTGTCAACGGCGACGCAATGCGTGAAAAGTTCTGAATAAAACGCCGGTAATATGCGCATAAGCCTAAAAAGCGTCTCACTGCCTTTTTGTCGGATGGCACAGGAAAATGTTCAACGGCAGCTATCTTTTCCGGATCAGGCCGTACCCCATCATTACTGACAACATGGCCTAGAAAAAGAAGCTCTTCGAAGCCAAATGGCATTTTTTCCGGCTTAAGCGTGAGACCGGCGGACCGTATGGCTTGAAAAACAGCACGTAGTCGCCTCAAGTGCTCGTCAAATGTCGCAGAGAATACAATCACATCGTCTAGATATACTAAGCACGTTTGCCACTTGAGTCCTGATAAAACGGTGTCCATTAGCCGCTGAAATGTTGCCGGCGCGGAGCACAAGCCGAAGGGAAGTACCCTAAATTCATAGAGGCCATCAGGTGTCACGAATGCTGTTTTCTCGCGGTCTCTTTCATCTACTTCTATTTGCCAATAGCCGCTCCTTAGATCCATCGACGAGAAATAGCGTGCATGCCGTAGTCTATCAAGAGAATCGTCTATGCGGGGTAGCGGGTAAACGTCCTTCTTAGTGACCTGGTTGAGTTTGCGGTAGTCGACGCAGAAGCGCAAGCTGCCATCCTTCTTCTTGACTAACACTACCGGGGATGCCCAAGGACTTTTCGACGGCTGGATAATGTCATCTTGGAGCATTTTCTGTACCTGGTTTTCTATCGCTTCGCGTTCTCGCGCTGCCACCCGGTATGGGTTTTGCCGTATCGGTCTGGCCGTTTCGTCTGTAATAATTCGATGTTTGGTCAGTGGCGTCTGGCCAACTTTGGACGTCGAAGAGAAACAGTTCCGAAACTCATCAATAAGCTCGAGGAGTCTTTCTTTCTGTTTAGGTAGCAAACTTGGGCCGACATCAACGGATAGAGGCACGTTCGGCAGACCGGTGGAATCGTCTTGTTCAACAGTCATGCAGTCGGTAACCTCATTCAGCTCTTCCACGTACGCGACTGCCATACCTCTTGTAAGATGCCGGCGTTCAGGACTAAAGTTTGTTAGTAGGACGTCCGTCTGTCCGCGAGTGATGTCAACTACACCTCTTGCAACTGATACGCCATGACTAAACAGCAGACCAGGAATTTGTTCGGCGATCATGCTGGAGTACCTTGGCGAGTCGCATGTTACAGGCACAAGAGCGCTTGAGTGCGGAGGGATGGTCACATCGTCTTCGAAGATACGTAAGTGCTCACGTCGCTGATCGACACAGGGTACGGCCAAATCTGCATTCATCCAAAACGTGACCGACCTGTCCGGAATGTTTATAATAGCGCCGTATTCGTGCAGAAAATCCATTCCCAGTATCACGTCTCTGCAGCACTCCAGCAATATAACGAAAGTTGCAACAAACGTCGAGTTACCAATATCAATTCTGGCTGTGCATTTGCCTGTAGGGATCATCAATTGACCTCCCGCCGTTCTTATGTGGGGACCAGTCCATGACGTCTTGACTTTATTAAGGTTATCGGAGAGTTTCTGGCTAATTATTGAGAAATCGGCCCCAGTATCTACTAACGCGGTTACTGGGTGTCCGTCTATGAAAACAGCGAGGTCGGCACTTACGACTTCCCTTGGGGTCGGCAGAGGCATATTGTCCGATTGCACAGATAGTGTTGGGGGTGTTGAAGCATTTTGACGGTCGGCAACCTCCCCCCCAAAGGTCGCTTCTGTTAGTTTCCCCGACGAGGGCTTGGGGACCTGCCGCCCCTGACTACATCGGCGTAACTGCGACCTTGCGGCGAAGAGCTCGGTGCAGGTGACGGAGAGCGGGTTCGACGAGTGAACGGATGTCCTTGTGGAGCAACATCGTCACCGTAGCGCCTGTTTTCGAAGCGAACTCGAGGAAAGGTGGGTGGAAAGCTCTGGTATCCGGGGTCACGATACGGGCAAAAGCGGTAAACGTGGCCGGCTTCTCCACAATGAAAGCACAAAGGACGGCGGTCGACGGTGCGCCACATTTCCGTCCTGCGAACAAATGGTCGACTTGTGGGCGTCCTCTGCGGCCAAGCTGTAGTTGTCTGCGGAGGGAAGTAGGCCGATGTTTCCACAGGTACACTAGGTTGCGTGGTCAGTGGCTGCGCGTTGTACGGCGGGGATGCCGGCTCGTTGAAAGCACGAGCCATTGGTTGTGAGTTGTAGGCTGCTGCTGGAGGAGGACGATGAACAGCCGATGCGTAGTCAGAGACCGTTGGTCTGGTAGGGATTCGGGCAACGAGAATGCCTGCCTGATTTCTTGTCGCACAACCTCTGCTACAGAAGCCCCGACTGACTCCTGCGGGGTCACAAGGAGGTTGCGAATCTCTTCACGAACAACCTCCCGGATGAGCTCACGAAGCTCATTGCCGGCAGCCAGAGCAGAAACGTTGCTCGAGGCGTTGCCTGGGCGATCGAAGGGTCGGCAACGTTGTTGCAGTGCTCGTTCGATGGACGTAGCTTCCGAGATGAATTCCGCCACGGTTGTCGGTGGGTTGCGAAGAAGACCGGCGAAAAGTTGTTCCTTGACGCCTCGCATCAGATGGCGGATTTTCTTTGCTTCCGGCATCTCTGGGTCAGCGCGGCGGAACAGGCGTGTCATGTCCACCGCAAACATGGCGACGCTCTCATTCGGTTTCTGGATGCGCGACTCGATTAGTTGGTGGGCAGAATCGCGACGATCGTTGTTTGCGAAGGTGGTGGAAAGCTGCTGTCGAAACTCATTCCAGGAAGTCAGTGTGGCTTCCCGGTTCTCGTACCACGTACGAGCGCTGTCCGCCAGAGCGAAGTAGACGCGTGAGAGTTTTTCTTCTGCAGTCCACCGATTCGCCTTGGCGACTCGCTCGTATTGCGCGAGCCAATCTTCGACGTCCTCGTAAACATCACCATGGAATGTCTCGGGAGTCTGAGGATGCTGCAGAGTCACCTGAGAAGGTCCTGCTGTTGCCATATCGTTAGGTAGAGGTCCGGTTGGTGGGGAGTTGTCCAAGAAGATTACCTCCGGGCTGAGGCCCCGCAGTCGGCGACTGTAGCGGTGGACAGGAGTGTCCACTGGAGGAACTGGTTGCGGGTTAGAACTGGGCGTTGCACTCCGCACAGGAGTTCCGGGCATCAGAGAGTACCCAGCACCTCCACCAGTGTCGCAAGATGCGAAAAACGGCACACAGAACGACGGTGGTGCGACAGCAAACACAGGCTCTATATTGAAGGCCCAGCAATAATTGTCCGCGCCAACTTTAACTTCTTCGGCGAGAGAGATGCTTGCGCTCGTGTCCATCCCTTCATTGTCTTCTTTAGTCGTGACAATAGCAACGGACACCGGCGTAGACTACACGATACTAAGCGGGAAAATAGCAACGCAGCTGAAGAAAGTGATCACGCCCTGGCATAACTGGCAGATTCGGACGGCTGGCGGCCACGTCGTTACTCCACTGGGCGCCTGCACGACTAGAGCTGAGATTCAAGGATCTACATTCGTAGCGAGCTACCTTGTCTTACGCGAATGCTCCCCCGACGTTATTCTTGGGGTTGACTTCCTACAGGAGTACGGCGCGATTATCGATCTGCAAGAGCGTCGTATCACTTTCTCTGCCGAACGAGCAATCGATGTGCAAGATGGCCAACGGCGCGACGACGTACTTCGTGTTTCTGCAGACATTGTAACACTTCCTCAGCGAGCCAGTGTCCTCGTCGACGTCACATGCTGTGGCTTACGCGATGGCGAAGCGGTGGCCGAAAGTAACTTGGAACACCTACTGAAGCAAGGTATTTGTGTGGCTCGAAGTGTTATACAGATTCGTGCTGGTCATTCGCAATTGCTTGTTACCAACTTTAGCTACGAGCACCGACACCTGTTCCGCGCCACTTCGTTAGCGTTTGCAGACGCAATAGCAAACGTTAACAACTGTTTCACGTCAGAAGTAGTGGAGACAGCAGACACGTCTCTGGGCCATCTCGACATCAATTATGAGCTGTCCACCGATGGCCAGGCAGCAATGCGCAAGCTCTTGCTTGAATTCAGGACCTGCTTCGCACATTCTTCCAAGGTACGCCAGCCTTCCATCACTAAACACAGGATCATCACGTACGAAGACGCACGCTCGATACACCAGCAGCCTTACCGCGTGTCGGCAAAAGAACGCGAAGCCATACGTACGCAAGTCCGGGAGATGCTTGACGATGGCGTCATCGAACCTTCAAACAGCCCGTGGTCATCTCCGGTCGTTCTTGTCAAAAAGAAAGACGGAACGCTACGCGTCTGTGTGGACTACCGCAAGCTCAACAAAGTGACTAAAGAGGACGCGTACCCGCTGCCGCGTATCGACGACTCGTTAGATAGACTACGGCGTGACCACTATTTTTCTTCTCTCGATTTAAAAAGCGGGTACTGGCAAATCGAGGTAGACGAACGCGACCGCGAGAAAACAGCCTTTGTGACTCCAGATGGTCTCTATGAATTTCGAGTGCTTCCTTTTGGCTTGTGTTCAGCCCCGGCTACATTCCAGCGAATGATGGACACTGTCCTTACTGGACTGAAGTGGCAGGTCTGTCTTGTGTACGTGGATGATGTGGTCATCTTCTCTGAAACGTTCGAGCAGCATCTTCACCGCCTACGGAGTGTGCTAGAACCCATCCGATCGGCAGACCTCATACTTAAGCCCGAAAAGTGCGACTTTGGTTATGAAGAGCTCAAGTTCCTCGCGCATGTAGTAAGCGCCAAAGGGGTCCGACCCGATCCATCCAGACAAGCTTGCCGCTGTGGCCGCGTTTCCAGCTCCTGCCGATAAGAAGGCCGTCCGGCGCTTACTGGGTTTGTGCGCCTACTATCGCCGGTTTATTAAAGGCTTCTCGAAGATAGTGGGACAACTGACTCGCCTTACAAGGGACGATACGCCATTTGTGTGGCATAATGAGCAACAGGCGGCTTTTGCTGAATTACGACAGCGCCTGCAGTCAGCACCCGTTCTTGCACATTTTGACAATGGCGCTGATACTGAGATGCATACTGACGCCAGTAGCATTGGCCTTGGCGCTGTGCTCGTCCAGCTCCAAGATGGAGTGGAAAGAGTTACAGCGTATGCCAGCCGCTGCCTGTCCCGTGGCCAGGCGAATTATTCTACTACGGAGAAAGAGGGCCTCGCGGTCGTGTGGGCGATCATCAAGTTTCGCCCCTATCTTTATGGTCGTCCATTCAAAGTAGTGACGGAACACCGTGCCCTCTGTTGGTTGGGAAGCATGCGCGACCCTTCAAGACGACTGCCACGGTGGAGCTTCCGGCTACAGGAATTTGGACATCACCATCGTTTATAAGTCTGGCCGTAAGCATGAAGACGCTGACACGCTGTCCCGCGCACCCATTGATCCTGCCAGTCAGGAAACAGAGGATGATGATGGCTTCCTGGGTGCCATTAGTTCGTCGGACTTGAGCAGATGGCAGCGTGACGACGCTGAGATACGACCGGTCATCGATGATTCAGAGGGCCGCGACACGACCATACCACGCAATCTGTCCCGCTCGCTGACGTCCTTCTGTCTGCGAGACAACGTGCTGTATAAGAATGCTCGTTCGACCAGCCGCGCTTACCTCCTGGTGGTTCTAAGGGATACGCGCGCCGACGTCCTCTTCGCTTGTCATGACGAACCGACATCTGGTCATTTAGGCTTTTCACGAACACTCGCTAGAGTAAGCGAAATGTACTAATGGCCGGGGCTTTCGGCAAGCGTCAAACACTACGTTAAAGGCTGTCGTGAATTCCAGCGCCGCAAGACACCGTCCGTTAAACCGGCTGGCTTACTCCAGCCAATTGAAGCACCTCACACGCCTTTCGACCAAGTCGGCATGGACATTCTCGGACCGTTTCCTCTGTCTGCCAACGGCAACAAATGGGTGATCGTCGCTACTGAGTATTTAACACGCTATGCTGAAACGCAGGCGATCCCACGAGCCACGGCCTTAGAGGTACCGGAATTCATGCGCCACATCGACTTGCGTCACGGTGCTCCCTCCACTGTAATAACAGACAGAGGGACAGCATTCACAGCGCAGTTTATGGACGAAGTTTTTCAATTAAGCAACACCAGGAATCGTAAGACGACCGCGTACCATCCGCAGACCAAAGGACTTACCGAGCGACTGAATAAGACGGTCACAGACATGCTCGCAATGTACATCGATGTCCAACACAAAACATGGTATCGGATCTTGCCTTACGTGACCTTCGCGTATAACACCACCGTGCAAGAGACGACGCGCTTCACGCCCTTTCGCCTTCTCTACGGTCGCGAAGTCCAGACGATGCTGGACGCTATGCTGCCGTGTCGAGACGCTGACCTATTCACAACTGACACCGAGGAATTTGCAGTGCGTGCTGAGCAAGCTCGGCAGCTCGCGCGGCTGCATATCGGCCAGCAGCAGTAGGCAGACGCACGACGCTACAACATCCGCCACAGGGACGTGTCCTATAACCCCGGGGACCAAGTTTGGGTGTGGACCCCCATTCGCCGTCGTGGCCTCGGTGAAAAGCTGCTGAGCCGGTATTTCGGTCCGTATAAAGTGCTCCGCCGCGTCAGTGACGTAAACTACGAAGTTGTTCCGGACACAACATCGCAGACACGGAGTAGGACACAAAGACAACCGAGCTCAGACATAGTTCATGTTGTGCGCATGAAGCCGTACATTGCGCGTCTGTAACTTTTTTTGTTTTCGTTTTTTCTCGCATTACCTTCTTTGTTTCCACTTTTAATTTATCTTCGGGAGCTTGTTTCTTCGTTCATTGACTGTGTCGACGTGACGTTTGCTTTTTGTGAGTGTACTTTCGCTTTGCCTGCCTTCTTCTTTGTCTTCTACGCCTATTTTTTTAGCATCGAGGCGATGCTTTTGTTCGGAAGGGGCGATATTGCCACCTGTAGGTAGTGGGTCGAGGGCAAGAGTGGGTCGAGCCCAAGAGAACAAAGAAGACAGCGCGCTCCTTCCCTGCTCGAGCCAGCCCTGACGGTTGCGTCTTCCAAGAGCCAGCTGCTCTACAGTTTATAAAACCTTCAAGACTACTTCTCGAGGCTCGTGACAATATATTCCAAAAATCTTCGACGAAATACATGGGCGTTCCAAATAATTTGGTGATTCGTTGTTGGCATATATATGGAAACAATACCATCCTCAGAATGTCCTCGAAGTGTATTTGCATAGCATACTCCCCGTCTAAAATTCGTAAATTAGAAATGTGTGCCCAAAATTAATTAGTTACCAACCTAATTAGGAAATGTTTGCTTATTAGTCGATAATGCATCTCAATTTTAGAGCGCGGCCCTTAGGCGCACGTTCCGGTGGCGAACGACGGCGTCCTACCTCGTAACCGAGCGAACGAGCACAGCGAAAGATGAGAGCGAACGCGGATCACACCGGGGGATGAAAAAGTAGCAGTTTCGCCCGAAAGGTGAATCATCGATTGCGATAGCGAATTAGGAGGAGAGCTATACAAAGCAAGAATAGTAGTTTTATCAGCCGTATAAACTTGTAAACATAGGCATACTAACTGAATTAACAAGCATGGTGTCACGCGCGCACAAGAAAACATGAACGCATCTCGCTCGATGAGCGCGGAAACTGGCTGTCAAAACGCTGGAGTGAGTCAGCGCAGCAGAAGCAGCGAGCGAATTCAGCTTCGTGGTAGCGCTCGCATCAACGCCATCTTATCTGCGAAAACATCGGCAAGGCGGACTCAGCCCCGCCGCAGATGTCTTTCAAGATACAGCCGCGCGGACGGTTGCTCGCGGCGCAGAACGCCCCCCCCCCCCCCCTTTCCCCCTACCCCAAAGCTTTCCGGCCCGGCGGGAGCGCGCCCACAGTAAAACGTGCCCCCCCCCCCACCTGCCCACCCTCCCCCGGAGACTTCAGGTGCGGCGGGAGCTCGCGACCTCCCTACCCTCCCTCCGGAGCATTGTTCGCGACTTCAAGAGTGTGCTTCCTTGCTGCTTCCCGCTCTTGCGTGCGCGAACCGTGATTGCCGGCTTACCGTCCCATGTTTTCACTCGCACATGCAGCGTATGGCACGCGGCGACGATTATATCGCCCGTAGGCTTTATACGGAACCTCACGGCGACGACGACCGCGGAATTTAGCCTAGAGTGTCGCTATAATTGCTATCGCAATAAAATGTGGCGAGAGCGAAGACAGCGCTAGGAGGAAAGCGGAGGACATGGATGCAGCGAAACCATAAGGCAGAACGCGGAGGAGGGTATCGCGAAAGCGTGCAAAGTGTTGTGCTGCGAACGAGGTTCTTTGCGGTAACATGGCTACGAGGTGTCACCAGAGTAGCCGGCGTCGTTTGTATGGAAACAAAGCGCTGCATGAGCGGAGTTGTCTGCGGCGGCTGCTGTGAATCGCGCCCGCGCGGCACGAATAGCGTGGCAGCAGTAGCGCACCGATGGGGGGGGGGGGGGGGTGTATCGGGGGCCGTAACCCCCCCCCCCCCTTTTGTTTAACCCCTTTTCTTTCCTTGCGCATTTGAGTACTGCAACGAAGATGTAAGCCGCGCAATCGTCCGCACACTCGCAAAAAGCGCATTCTGTGACCGTTTCCCGTGACGAAATTGAAATTCGTGCTGTTTAGATGGTATTGGCAAACTGTCAACCCCCCCCCCCCCCCCCCTGGCAGATATCCTGGGTGCGCTACTGCGTGGCAGTCGCGTCACACTTCGCTCCGTGTGCAACGTGCCCCACGCGACCGATTGTCCGCGCCAGCCAATATAATTGCGAAATGAAAACACGTCTACAGCTGTCCTCAAATTTCGCATTAGGGAGTAACGTAATTGTCGATGGAATTTTTGTGTAGGTAATATCCGCCACCAGGGATATTTAAATATTCTGTATAGTTCAAAAAATCATCTCAAAAGGTTGAATCCGCCTCCCTCGCCTCCTCCCCGTGCCTCACTCGCGACAGGAGACGGCGCGCTTCCGCCCCGCCTTCCTGCATCAAGCGCGCCCGAGATTGAGCAGCGATCGTCGGCCGACCCTCGCAAGCTTTCACTCGCACATACAGATTACCGCGCGGCTATGATGTTACCGTGTTTGCACTTTATATGAAACATCACGAAGGCGACGACGGCAGAAATGCGCTTTGAGAGTTCATATAATTGCTGTCGCAATAAAAATTCTACCATATATGGCTCTTCCCAGTAAGTTCCCGGCGTTTGTATGAACGCGACGCGATGTATACATCCTACAAGTGACCTTTTTTCGCTGTGATTCGACACCTAATATTCAAGATCTTTCCTGTAGGTTCTTCTTGTACTGAAGAGAAAACGAACGACGGCATGCGTTTTAAACATCAATGACAGGCTTTTCGCGTGCCAACCTTTGCCGAACACTCTATGGCGGTGTACCGAAGCGACCATAACGCCATGGTCCCTGTGGTCACTAAATAAACGAAAACCACGTATCATATATATTTCTCATTCTTTAATAGTTCAAATAACCAATTACACCATCACATCTTAATAGTCATAATTGGAAATACATAATTCCCACCAAAGCACAGCTTCGCTGGTCTTCCATCTCCAGCCCAGTGGAGGGGCTGACAGTTATTTTTGTTGCTTTTCTGACGATAGGCAAGCTACCACTGGTTTCCATTTACGAGTCGATCAGTTTCGCGTAGATGCTGGACGCTGCTATAAACTGGCCGGTTAGTCAGGCCTCATCGGCGTTCACGGGGGCATGGTCACTAATTTCAAATAGAAGTTTTAAAGTGCCCTGCACTTAGTATAACATTGGACCCTTGCTCATGCTCAGGCTAGGAGCCTGTCGGCGACATGAAGGCTAACGCTACTGCTAGAGGTCAAGAAAAACTCTTAAGGTGAGAGTTAACATAGCAGCGAGGGTTCACTTGAGAGAATCGTGAGGCTTCAAAATTTCACGCGTGCATATTTATCACCGTGAGGCAACACTTACCCGGGGATGCGAAGTTGGCCCTTTCGAAGAAACAATGCGGGCACTTGGAATGCTGGCTGGATTGCTGGTGATGATAATGATCCTCAACTATGGCACATACCCGCTACTACAGATAAGTCGCAGATCAAGCACTCCTTCGACGAGACATAAAAAAAGGTCGCGGAAAAACTATCGGAGATGATTGTCAATGTAAGAAGGGACAAGTGAGGTAGCGAGCAAGCTAAGCGTACGAACAAATGAACGAAAGAGCCAACGAACGTTTTCTTTGCCAACCCGACCACTGACCAACAACGAGAACGGCCGAAAAAGACAAAGAAAGCTATTTGATTTAAAGCCGAAGAGAACTATAAAGGTAATATGATCGTATTTTATGGAGGCCAAGCGGTACTGGGGGAATAAAGGGCGTAGGGGCGAGGGGGAGTTAGGAGCGATATCCAACAGTTATTCTAATTTTTGTTTATGCGTAGCTAGTCAGTTAAAAAAAGACTAATCAGTAAATTTTCATTTGTGTTTAGGCATTGTTCTACTTGCTTCCAACACCACATCCGTGGCAAGCTAGATGGCTTGAAGACGGCGTAGACATGTGCGCTTTGGCTTGACTACAGATCGTTAGCCGACGCATTGAGTAGTTGAATGTAGCTGGATCGAGAAAACATATGAGCCGTTGTACGTTCGAGGAGGTGGTGGCGTGGAGCAGAGGTAGAACGCCCGACCTCAAATCTGAAGGTCGTAAGTTCGAATCCTGCTCCAGTCCACTACACTTTCAGGCATGGAGTGGTGCCCGACACCGGCAAAAAAATATATACTGCCGAGAGATAGTGGGGCTATACTAGTTCAGGTGCAACCAAACTAGGCAGGCCCACTAAGCTTCATCAAAGTCACTCCCTCACCAGAACAGGAATTGGCCTCCTGCACCAGTATTCGGCCACTACCTCCCTCATGACTCCGAATACGCTAGCGCAGACAGGGATACTTGGAGATCGCAGGGGATCTCCAAATTCTGCCTTCGTCCACTCCAAAGCACTACCTCCCTCATGACTCCGAATACGCTAGCGCAATACAGGGGTACTTGGAGATCACAGGGATCGCCAAATTCTGCCTTCGTCCACTCCAAATCACAGGGATCTCCAAATTCTGCCTTTATGTCCACTGCCTTCGTCCTGCAGTTGACATAAATATAGGGTGATGACGTTCTAGGAAGAGTGCGATGACGTGATTGATTGGAGTCGCGCTTTCGTCAAAAAATGTCATTTCGACCAATCACGCGAGCGCCAAACAAACTTCGCTTTCCGAATATTTATAACGTCGGAAGTGCTGCTGCCTCACTTCGGGCAGTGTTTCGCTTTGCTGCTTGCCTTTCGAGTCTTTTCGAAAGTGGCGCCACGACGCATGGGACCGCATGGCAGGCATTTCGGGTCAACTTGGGTAAGCGTGAGAGGCCAGAGCGTGACAAAGAGCGTCCGAAATGTAAGCCATGGGGAAGCGGAACCCCGGCGGTTAAAGCGGGACGTGTACCGGCCGAATCGAGACATCTGGTCAACTTAAAAGAAAAGGTACTACAAAAGTGCCAGTAAAAATGGAAGATCCCCTTCCGCTCTCTGCCATCTCCGTACTCACGAAATGACCTTGCTTCTTACGAAAGCAAATTCGACAAATTGACGGCGCATTACAGGACCTCGTCAGCTCGAGTCTGATTCTGAACAAAAAGAAGTAGGAATTCTGGTTGGCAGAAATAATGAAAAACAAGAATTCTCGTGGCCGCACCAGTGGTGCTTAACAGCTGAATATCGGTCAACAAGTGGGCGTAGCAGAGAGGAAAAAAAGAGTTCGAAAAGATATACAGTGGTGAAAATAAAGGATAAACTCTTGGTATAGTTCCAGTAGTTACAATAACACCTATTAGCGCATTTAAACTCTCGATATTAATATTGCCTCCCAGGTCACGATATGAGTGCATACGAGCTAGTGGGCAGATTAGGCTATTCTGGTCATGGCAGATTTTGAAACTCTGAGATTCATGAAATTTGAGAAGCTCGCCATCTTTTTTCATGTGGAGACGTTCTTGAAGTGAGCACACAAGCTCTGGCCAAGTACCTAGCGGGTACTCTGGTCTGGCATGTACAGATCTGGGCGGCACTAATGGCTCCGATCTGACAAGCACGCACTGCACTCCGCAATGGGAGAGAGAAAACTTCATTGTAGGAATTGGTTTGCTTGTCAGAAAATTGTGTCATGATATATCAGTCACTTTTTCCGCTACTGAACGCGACCTGACGCAGACGCGTAGCCTAACGCGTATGTGTTGTCGGCCCCTAAGTGTACCTGACCAATGGCCATGGGACAGCAAAGGGGGGTGTAGTGAAAAGAGGACGGAATTAGGAGAAAGTATAGAGCGTTCGGGAAGACAAGGACAAGCAGAACTATTTTCAACGTGTACAGCATTTACAATAGCGGCAATCAGAACCGTTTATATCGGTAGTTTTCCTCTTCATGCAGGGGATATGGTGGTGCATGCTGGCAAGTGGGAATGTGTACGGCCTCTACACAAGAGAGCCTACTTCAAGAGGCGCGAACCGGTAGGCCATGGTGCATAGAAGTAAATTCTAGAAATTCGACGTGGGCACCACTGTTCGCGGGCCATTGTTGAGGGGTTTTTCAAATGAAAAGATAATTTCCCGTGCCCCATCATACCACTAAGCGCGTATACAGATATATCGATGTAAAGAGAAAGATTTGCGCGAGACGCGTTTTGACAGGCGCACCTTTTACAGGAGTGGAGAAAAAAGTGTTATTGAAAAATCAGCAGCCCCTCCCTTGTCGAGGAAAATGGGGGTAACCGAAGCTTGTCTTGTGTTTCTTAGGTGTTACTCCAAACGAATTGCACTGACGAGTACCACGCTGTGCTCGAACCACAAGCGGTCATACGCACTGCAGCTGGCTCCGAAGTTCCGGTTGAAAAACTCGCGTGGAAACCTGGCCGTCGCACCGGGGAAACTGGCGCTCGCACTGCCGAGGTGTGCACCACTGCTGTCGAGTTCCTGGAGGGCCAGACGACGCTGACGTTTGGCCTCCACATCCCGTTCCCTCAACTCGGGGTCCGCGGCTCTTCGCTGACGTTTCGGCTCGGCTTTGGAAGCGCTCACGCTAGAATCGGCACGTCGACGACGAGCCCTTTCCGAGCACGGTTATTATCAATAGATTTCCATGAAATTTATACATATTTAGGTAGCTGCGGGCTCTTGTCAAGCTGCCTCTACAAAGAGCAGCTTTTACCCGCAGCTTTCCTGTCAGTGAACTGATGAAAATAAAGATTATTATTATTATTATTATTATTATTATTATTATTATTATTATTATTATTATTATTATTATTATTTAAATCTGTCCATTACTCAAAACAATTAATGGCTCGTACCGCCTTACGCAACGGCTCTTACCGCCGTAAATGCGGCTTCCCCATTACAACGACTGAAGAGAAGTGAAATTCTACGCTGGAATGATTCGTGGGAACGCAGCCAGCAGTGGAAGCAGTGCAGACGACGACGACGAACGCGGGAGCAGTGGCACGAGCGCGTGCCGAGCACGAGCACGAGCGGAAACCGATTGGCGCCAACGAGCCAGCTGCGGATGAATACGACGACGCTCGTGCCAATGCTGATGGTGATAATTTTGTGCGCACGTGGACGCCACCGAAATGTATGAATTATAACAAGCTTCGCTTGAAAACACCGACAAGAAAGTGAGACGCTGGACTTGTGCGCCTACAGCGTTTCAGTGCTTACGTGCTGCCCACATATTAGGTGATAATAAGCGAAATTGGTATACACATAGAAATGCTCAAATCACAACAACGCATCAGGCGACACATACTGTTGCCCTCTGTGGGAGCTAGCGCGAGGATATTTGAAAATGTTATGCGCTAGTTCGGCCAGATGCAACACGTGCGGTCACGTGTGCGCGCGGAACCAATGAGAGGATGACATCTGTTGGGGCGAGTCTTGGTGGAATAAACGGCTGCTGGTCGGCCCAGTCTGCTTTTGTGTTTTCCTGTGAGCCAGCAGCGTTCTCTTCTCTCCCGTGTCGGCGAGCCGGGCGTTCGCCGTGCGCTCTCCGGACGCCGACACAACTTTGGCGACGAGAATGGAATCCCGCTCCACTTCCGGCTGAAGTACGGTGATCCAATTGACTCCGTGAGTAGAACGTTCGTTTTAGATGCGAAGCAGCTTATGGCGGGGGCTTTGTCCGTCCCTCCGTCCCGTGGCGTCCCACACCCCCACAGCGCATGCGCATCCCCTCCCACTCTCACTCATCTCCTACGCTCCCCTTTCTCTCCACTAGGAATCCTCTACTGTACGGAGCGGCGCCCGCGTGCCACACCACTGCAGCGCATGCGCGTCCCCTCCCCCTCTCTCTGCTCTCCTACGCTCCCCCCTTTCGCTCCTCCAGAAATCCGGAGCAGCGCGCACGACAGGTGGCGAGACAGCTGCATACTCCTCTAGGGGCGCCACGGTAGTTCCGCGGTATGAAAATGAGGGAGCGCGCGTGCCTCATTCTCTCTCCTGTGCAGCGCCGCGATGAGCGCTCGGGCCGCTGCCGCGAAACCATCTCCCGCTCAAGCTAACCATCTCCCCGCTCTTCGCATCCACACATGGTTCCCTTTAGTAACTATCTCCCCGATGCTTCGCATCCACACATGCTTTGCTTTAGCGGGAGATGGAGTAATTTTTTTTGTTCCTTCTGCACGGCGTGAAACTTGCGTCGACGCACTTGACGTCGCTAGGCCTAACCGCCTAACCCTACTGCGCGTCTCTTCAAGCCTATGTCTACACTTCCGGCTTTTAGTCCTGCTTGTCTCCGCACCTTCACTCCTCCTCAGCATGGCTTCTTTCTCCTTCACTCTACCAGTATTCCTCGAGTTGCTTGGCCCGCCGCCAATACCGTGGTTGAGATGAAAAAAAAAACTTTTTCAGGCCCATCTCGAGGCAGCAGGCGGCTGCCAATGAAAGGACACGCGACGAGCATCCGCGCTCATCAGCGTGCTGGGACCAGAGGGTCAGCGCCGGTACTTTACGGAAGAAGATCAGGAAGCGGCAAGACATTCTATTGGACAAACATCTGTTCGGCAGCTGTTACGGATCCGTCAAAATCGGAGTTTAGAAAGCTGGTGCTGCTACTTCAGCGGCTATTCGCCGCATCGAGGAATGTATTGGCTGAGAGGCACAAGTTTACGAGCCGGAAGCAGCTTGTGCGAGAAGCGTTTGTGGATTTCGTTGCTGCGTTTAAGAAAAATAGTTGCAGTGGCTTAGCTCGGCTATGCCAGGATATACGTAGCGTTAGCAAAGGTTCAGCTGAAGGTCGGAGTCGCCTGGCGCTTTCGCTGAGTTTCACAGTATATTCAGTCGATCGGCGAGCCTTGACGTCATCGACGGCGTTTTGTTGTTGCTGCAGGGGTGGTCGGGCACGTCGCTCAGCCTCCTGGCGACGCCGCTTTGCTAGACGTTCGTCCCTTTGCTCCAGTGTCTCCGCAGCACGTTTAGCCTTCTCCTGTTCATTCCTCCTACGCTCAACCGCTAATTGCCAGGCAACTACTTCGGGATCCGATGAGTCAAGCTTCTCCGTTCTTCTGCGCTGTTGAGCAGCATTTGCGCTCTCCTTCTCCATGGCTATACCACACTGGCAAACGCCAGTCAGAAGCGCAGCGGCTCCAGCGCAGTGTCAGACGGCGACTGCACAGCGAGCGCGCGCCGGCGCCAGTGTGTCTACCACGGCTACGACGTCACTCCTCTGGAATGCGCAGACCGGCGGCGGTGAGTCGCGCGCGGCGGCGGCGGAGTGCGTGATAGGTGCCGGCTCCGGTGGCTCTGGTGCGCAAGCCGTGTGACATTACTGATCCTTACGCATGCGCAGCACGGCTCTTGATGTGCCGCGCGAAACGGGCTTGGCTAGGCCAGTGTAGCTAACGCTACAAAAGGCAGTACAGTGCAACTTTGGAGCGACTTATAACGAGTGCGTCCGAGACCAGATAATTCATGGTGTAGCGAACGCCAGAGTTCGCGAGAAGCTGTTGGCCCATGGGGAAAGCCTGTCTCTCGACAAGGCGGAAGAAATTGGCCGCTCGTAAGAGGTATTAAATCGAGTGAATCGCCCGTTCGGTACGGAAAATGTACAAACAAAATGGTCGACTTATTCCGAGAGGCCTACAATATGGCCAACTTCTTCCGGGAAGCCGTCAAGATGGTCATCAATTGTCGCGCGGCTCCTCCGGGAACCGTGGTGATTCACAGCCCCTAGTAAACCGACAGGATAAGGACCAGGATGAGAACACAAATTTCAGTACGAACGTCGCACATGCGATCGGTGTGGCAGTAAGGAACACATTGCGTGCGACAGGAATTGTCCGGCAAGAAATCGGCGCTGTATAATACCCGCCACACGTTGGGTCATTTCGCCTCAGTTTGCCGCCAAGAAGTTCCGAACAACTGTGCAACGAGTTTCTTCCGCAGAAACTTCCGCAAGTTCATCGTCTTCGTCAAGACGTGCATATCAGCCGGCTGCATCTGTCTTGACCCTCACTACCTTCGCAACGAAGAAAGACTTGGAAGTTGAAGTCTTAGTTAGCGGCGTCTCCATGCGACTGATAATAAATACGTAGCATCGGTGTCTTTAATCACTTCAGAGAACAATGTGTACATAAGCACCTGCTTACGTAGAGCATGACACTCAGCAGCAATTACCTCATGAAATTGAAAAAGAAGTTTAAAGATAAACACAATCAATTGTCCTAAGCCAACGGAGTTCTCTAATTTACCGCGACTCATCGATATTGAAATTCGCGGTGTCTTCGAACCTATTCACTTGCGCATTTATAAAATGCACAGTCGTGCTCTTAAAAATAGACAAGACGTGATCCGTGCCTGGGATAACTTTTTTTATCCGTCACTAGTGATCGCTCTGCTGTTAAAACTAGGCCGTTGATCAACATAAAATGCCTGAAAAGTTTTCGAACGACAGAGGCAGATCGTATTTTCCTTCTTTTTTTTTTTGGGGGGGGGGGGCGCCTTCTCGAACATACATATTTCATTCTGGAATGCTAAGCTGCTCTACAATATATCTGTTGCGTTATGAGACGAGGCTTCACTATATATTGGGTTTAGAAAGCACGTACGTTTTTTGACCGTGTACAAAAAGGGGCGCAATATCAATTTTCAGAGATAGCTGCTCATTGTAGCGTGATCGGACATGAGCCAACAGACGCTTTCGCAAATACAGCAAAACGCGGTACGACTGATGCATTGAATGAGTTTTCGCGATCTTACGCAAAAGCCGCGCTTTCTTGCAATATGCTAGCTTCTACTTTCATACTATTCCTAAGCAGATTGATGGTACGGGTGTCTCCATGCGTGGAGCCCAGAAATGCAGTTCCAAACTGCTCACAAGCTAAGCGACAAAAAAGAAAAACATGGTGCAGCCGACACACCATAGGTGATAAACAGTGTGAAGAAGGGATGTCTCTCAAGCCAATTTTTCGACAAGCGGAATTATTTTCGTCCAGGTTTAATTTGTCAGGTACGTTCCCGTTCTAAACATGGCTCCATAGCCACCACTTGCTACGCGACTGCAGGTTATCATATTCCTGTGTACTTCCGCCTGCGCTAGATAGGCCTTAGTGTCTTGTCAACCAGGCGCTATGGCATCTCATAGGGTGTACTGTAACAGCTCTACATTATGAGAATTTTCAGGCACCTGAAGCACTTTCACATGTGATTGCGTTTAGCCGGCGTGTGTGCGGCAACTGTGAAAGCCGGTGTCTAGCAGATGGCCGTTACTGTGCGATATCTCGTCACGTTTTTGGGGATGTTCACGGCTTCACGCAAAGTACACAGCTATGAGGATCAGGGCAGCCCTGGCCGTTTTACGAAGCTGCCAACGATACACACAGCTTTAGAGACACCTGTTGCACTTGCATTAGCCACCTTTGTTGCGTTAGCCTTCTTAGACTATCTTCACGCACTTTCCATGGGCTAAATATCTTTTGGTTTTCTTGATACAAATAGTTTCCTTCAATAACTACCACAAGGGACCCTCGCGCCAGCGCCTATGCAAGCAAGAAAATTCAGCTAGAATGGTAATAATGGACAGTGCATGGAACTTGCCTAAACTTCGTCCTTCTGGCTTCATGCGGCTATCTGTCTTTGCAATCTTTTTGTAGTCAAAACAATGTTGCTTTTTTAATGGGACAATTGGCAGTGACTATGCATAGGTGCAGAATCTTGTTCCCACCTGTGTTTAGTAAAATGGTATTCCTTCGGAGTTCGCACTAACAAAGGCATATATAGAGTGGAAAATAAAGCCACAACAACGTGTGAAGCGCCCCAGATACTAAAATGACAAATTCCTGTATTAACCGCCGTTCCTTTGGCATCTGTAGAATAAGGCAGGCCGTGCAATCGCGTGGGTAATATAAAGATTGAAGTGCCCTCTTTTTCAAGTTTATATTTCACCACCTAAAGCGCGTGCTAGGTGTGTTCCCTAGGTACCCAGGACGTGTTCAACTTCAAGTATGCCCAGTATGTGCATTGCGCAGGGACATTAATAATAATAATAATAATAATAATAATAATAATAATAATAATAATAATAATAATAATAATAATAATAATAATAATAATAATAATGCCTGTATTTGTGTCCCATAGAAATACAAGAGACGGGAGCCTGCAGTAAAAGCTGTCATGAATGACAGCTTGGCAGAGCCGTAGGCCCCCCATACACGTAACAGTTACAGAAAGACAAAAAAAATCATATAATACATGGTCACGTTTGAAAATACACTTCCCGAGCATAGAATGTAACGCACGCAAATTGTTATGAAATAAGGTAAGATGGAAATACAACTTACAAGTTCACTCATGTAATAAAACAACACAATCAACGGGGGAGGAGTTGCAAAAGAAACATAAATGCTGTTTCACTTATCCGCAAGAAATAACAGTAATACATATACAATGATGGTAAAAAGAAGCAAAACGGATAAAACACACATTATGAATTGAACGAAGGGAAGACGGAACCATTCCCTACCATGTACACTGTTAGGGATAATAGAGTAGATAAAAACTTGGTTTGCAGAAACGAAAATGAAGAACGTTAACGGCCTATAATTATTGAAGTGCTGTCGAAGTTTTTTTTAATGTTGTATTGACGCGAAATAAGTTGGCATGTGATGACACTGGCCCGTTGAGGCCAGAACGACGAAGTTCATAGTTGCACGCGCGCTCTCCAAGCATCATCCATAGAAAAAGGCAGACGTTTTTTGCCAATCTTTCGCTAGTGAACTGCTTTAGCTTACACTAGCTGGGTGACATTTCTGGCGGATGGTGCTGAGTACGGTAGATGTTAAGATCTGCGGAGCATACCCCAGACCTAATCCCGGCGAGTAGTTCGGCCCAGCCTACCCCTGTGAACGTACGTACAAGCCAACGTCTCCAGGGACTCCAGCAACAGCACGGTCTCCTACCCGAACGAACTAGCTCTTGCCGCTACTGCAGCATCGCACGTGGTTGTCAGTCACACCCGGACGCCAAATCCGTTCCACAGAAGTGCTTCAGAGGACGCCTACGACTGGCTTGGCCATTTTGACCGGGTTGCCAACCTCAACAACTGGACCCAAGAGTGTAAGCAACGCTACGTGTACTTCGCTCTTGAAGATTCCGCGAAAACATGGTCGGAGAAGCACGACGCGAGACTAACGTCATGGGAAAAATTTCGTAGGCAGTTCCTCATTGCCATCGCCAGGGCGGACAGGAAGGAGAGGGCGGAGTTAGCACTGGAGGCGAGAATTCAAGGCCCGAATGAACGAGTGACGGCGTACGTAGAAGACATGAATCGGCTCTTCAGACCTGCTGTCACAGACCCCGTGAACGAGGCGCAAACGCCGGACCAAATTCCAAAGCCGACCTATCAGCTTCCGAAAATAATCCCACGAAAGCAAGGACAATCAGTAAGGAGCCCTCTGGTGCGCCAACGAACGCTGGTTGCTGTCCAAAGACCGAGTCAGAGCCCAGAGTTGTCACAACAGAACAAAATATATTCTTCACAAAAGGCAGTTACACACACGTGCACACTTAGGCTGGACACAGCACAATACAATTGAGATGGGTATTCACAAAACACAGGAAAATAGTTCACGACAAGCACTAAGAGTTCAACACGTAAAGTACAAAATGAATAGGAACACTAAGTGTCCAATCGTATTCACCCGTGCTGGTATTGAGCCGTACGTTCTCGGCAAAGCTCGAGGCAAATATCGAAGAAGGAACTTCTTCCGGAAATGCAGACGCTCGACAAGCTCGTCGACTAGCGTGTGGGGGAATCCCCTTCTTCCGCAGACGCTCGGTCTTCACGTCACATCACTTCACCGGCGCGGACTGATCCCCCTTCTGATTCTCGCACGGCGGTTTTGTAGTCGCCGCCGGGGTTCTCCAACCTTCCTATCGGAGTCGTGATCCCGTTGCATGGCCAAAGCCTGGGAATCTTCCAGTCTTTTCTCGCACCTTCGACCGCCGCCGTCGAAGCGTCGTCGATGGCGGGTGGTGAGTCATCCTGTTGGCGCACGCTAAAGCTGTAGTAATCACTTTCTCTCTCACCTCGCCGGGTGACAAGGTGTCTCGGCGCCCGCGCTCTCCCTCTCTCACTCGTCGCCTTCGCCGATGCTTACGTCTAGACTCTTGGTCGCGTCGGCTGGTTGAGGCGCACGCGCTTTCCCCCTCTGTTGAAGTTGCCACGGGGCCGGCGTGTTCTTTCGCTGGCTTGCGTAACACGCGGCGCACGCTTTGATTACGTGCTCTTTTGTGAAACGTGCGGACCCTTCTATGACTTAAACCAGAAAGGTGCGCCACCTAATGCGCGGCGTCAAAGAGGAAATCATTGCTGCCCTCATTCGAAACCCGCCGACGACACTTGCAGAGTTCCGTGATGAAGCCACTACCATGGAAAAAACCCTTAAACAGAGAGTCATGCAATACAGCCGCGACACCGTGATTTCAACGGCGCTCTCTGCCCTTACTGCAGGTTATCATATTCCTGTGTACTTCCGCCTGCTCTAGATAGGCCTTAGTGTCTTGTCAACCAGGCGCTATGGCATCTCATAGGGTGTACTGTAACATATGCCCATTTGTTTTCATTGTGGTGAAGCCGGGCACATCTAAAGAAGGTGTCCTTATCGTCATCTGGGACTCCGTCGATTCTCGCCAAATGCACCTCGCCCACGACCTGGTGAGCGGCCATAGGAAATAGTTTCGTCGCGAATCGACGCAATGTTGATCAGCGATGGCACGAGCCCCGTTCGTGATCTCCTGCTCATTACAGGCAACCACATCGGCGACTTGCAAGAACTCATCAGGGCTGTCATCAAGGAGGAACTGAACAAGATGCAGACAGCCGCTGCCCCTGTGGGAGAACTTTCCATTGCGGAAATGGTGCGTGCCGAGGTCCGACTGGCCGCCGTCCTTGTTCCTGGACAGTACGAGGCACCACAGAAACGACCGCGTGCTGAATTTCTTTACGCTGAAGCAGTACGCCGTCCACCACCCTCGAGTGTGTACAGCATGGTACGCCCCGCTCAACAAATGGACGTAAGCGTCAGGCCTCGCAACCCACCGCACATCACCTAAACAAAAACTAGGAAGAGTGACGTCTAGCGCACCACAGACTACAAGCCCCTTTGTTTTCATTGTGGCGAAGCCGGGCACATCTACAGAAGGTGTCCTTATCATCATCTGGGACTCCGTCGATTCTCGCCAAATGCACCTCGCCCACGACCTGGTGAGCGGCCATAGGAAATAGTTTCAGTCGCGAATCTACGCAATGTTGATCAGCGATGGCACGAGCCCCGTTCGTGATCTCCTGCTCGTTACAGGTCACCATCACCAAGCCCAGCCTTCCCTCGCGGCGCTCCCAGACGCCGCTCGCCTAGCCCGGCGGGTAGGGAAAACTGAGTTCAGCGATCTCCGGAGGTGAGGCCGCTGACGTCGACCGTACGTAAGATCCTTCACTACGACGACAACGAGGAAACCAAAACGACGCAGACGTACATACGCAGTCAAACACCGTGCGAGAGGTAGTAAGGTGGAATATTCCCGTCACCGTAGACGACGAAGAAATAACGGCGTTAATCGACACTGGAGCAGACACCACAGTTATGAGCATGGACCTTGCCTGCAAGCTGAAGACAGTTTCTACTGAGTGGACTGGGTGGCAGATTCGCACTGCAGGAGGCAATCTGCTAACCCCGGTATGAAGATGCACAGCGCGAGTGAGCATTCGTGGGTTTACGTTCCTCGGAGATTTCGTCATCCTCCCAAGTTGTCCGAGGGACCTAATTCTGGGAATGGACTTTCTGCATGCTAGTGGAGCCGTCATTACCTTACAAAAGTCGCGGGTAACGTTTTCGACGGTGCAGGCCTTAGCAGGAAGCAGCACTGATGAGACTTATATCAACGCCTTGTCGATTGTCGACGAGAAGATCACGGTACCACCAAGGAGCAGCGTGTTGACCCTCGTAACCTGCGACGCATTCGATGGCTATGAGGGTATTGCCGAGGCAAATATCCCCCTACGGCTGGAAAGACACATCTGCATCTCCCGGAGCGTTGTTCGATTACAGAATAAGTGCTCGCAAGTTTTGTTGACAAACTACAGCTATGAGTATCAGCACGTCCCTCAGGTACAGCTGTAGCGTTCCTGAACGACATTGCTGACTTCTCCGAGGTCAGCACGTTACAAGTGACTTCACCAGATGCAACAACTCACGTCAGACTGAGTAACCGCGTCCACTTTAATGCTGACTTAGCAGATGTACAGAAGGATCAGCTGCTGGGCCTAGTGACAGAATTCTCTGGATGTTTTTCCACGGACTCTAAAGTCCAGCGCACCTCCGTTACGCAACACCGGATAGTTACAGAGGAGTCGGCGCGGCCTGTTCGTCAGCATCCGTACCGCGTGTCACATATGGAGCGGGAGGCGATTAAGCGTCAAGTTGAAGAAATGCTAAATGATGACGTGATCCAGCCGTCGACAAGTCCGTGGGCATCGCCTGTCGTACTAGTAAAAAAGAACGACAACACAATCTGCTTTTGCGTTTACTACAGACGGCTTAACCAAGTCACGAAACGCGATGTTTACCCCCTACCACGGATCGATGACGCTTTAGACCGTCTGCGTTATGCTCAGTTCATTATTTTGTTAGAGCTAATGTCAGGGTACAGGCAAATCGAAGTGGACGAGCGTGACCGTGAAAAAAACCGCCTTCGTGACTCCCGACGGGCTATACGAATTTAAAGTCCTGCCTTTCGGTCTCTGTTCCGCTCCTTCCACGTTTCAACGAATGATGGCCGCTGTACTAGTTGGACTAAAGCTGCAGACGTGTCTAGTGCACCTAAACGACATTGTTGTGTTTTCCAGCACGTTCGATGAACATCTCGTCCGGCTACGAAGCATCGGTGCCACAATACGCAAGGCAAACCTCACCATCAAGCCTGAAAAATATTACTTTGGCTTTCAGGAACTCAAGATTCTAGGCTACGTGGTCAGCTCCCAAGGTGTACCACCAGACCCAGAAAAGCTCGCTGCCGTTGCCTTGTTTCCTCATCCTAAAGACAAGAAGGCTGTTCAGCAGTTCCTGGGCCTCTGCGCTTACTACCGTCATTTCGGTGAAGGATTCTCAAGGATTGCTGAACCTCTCACGAGGCTAACGCGACAAGATGTACCCTTTGCGTGGACGGAAGACCAGGAGCAGGTCTTCATCGAACTGCGCAAATGCCTTCAATCTGTCAGAGGCTTAAAGTCCCACGCGTCAAGCCTGCCGGCCTCCTTCAGCCTTTGGATCCGCCTCCAGCGCCGTTTCAGCAAGTGGGAATGGACCTTCTTGGTCTATTTCGCACGTCATCCTTGTAAAACAAGTGGATAATCGTGGTAACTGACTATTTAACACGCTATGTGGAAACGAAAGCTGTGCCGCGGGGAACTGCTGCTGAAGTTGCCAACTTCTTCGTCCACAACATTGTGCTTCGTCACAGTGCCCCCGCTGTACTTCTTACTGACCGCGGTGCCGCGTTAACAGCGGAGCTATCACAAGTCGTCACGCTGACGCACACAGACCACCAAAAGACCACACCCTATCATCCCCAAACTAACGGTTTAACAAAGCGCCTAAACAGAACACTGGCAGACATGCTCTCCATGTACATTGATGTGTAATACAAAACATGGGATGAGATTTTGCCATACGTGACGTTTGCTTACAATACCGCTGTGCAGGAGACCACCGAGTTTACACCATTCGAGCTCGTTTGCGGACGTCGCGTTACAATGCCCTTAGATGCCATGCTTCCGGTAGACCACAGATCCACGAGGCATGACACCACTGAAGAGTTCATCGAGAAAGCCGAGGAAGCTCGTCAGTTTTCTCGGAATCGCATCCGCACCCAGCAGACTACCGACGTCTGCCGTTACGACCTGACAACTTCCAGTGCTTACCAGGCGACCGCGTGTGGGTGTGGACACCTATCCGACACCGTGGGCTCTAGGAGAAATTGTTGCGCCGCTATTTCGGCCCTTATGAAGTTGTACACCGCCTCAGCGATGTGAACTACGAGGTGGTGCCTCAAAGCTCTGATCTTGGTTCGAGCCGACGCCGTACCCGAGCTCAAGTCGTCCACGTTGTACGGATGAAGCCGTACTACGCGCGCGAGGGATAACCAACCCTCACAAACCGCTTCAGCATTGTGTACATTCCAGTATGTTTTTTTTTGGAAAAATGAAATTATGGGGTTTTACGTTCCAAAACCACGATCTGATTATGAGGCACGCCGTAGTGGGGGACGCCGGAAATTTGGACCACCTGGTGTTCTTTAACGTGCACCTAAATCTAAGTACACGGGTGTTTTTGCATTTCGCCCCCATCGAAATGCGGCCACCGTGGCCGGGATTTTTTTTTTATCTTGGCACTCTTGCCCATACTGCTCGCCCACTACCCTTGAAGCGACCGGGTCGGTTCCTTTTGAGAGGGGAGATATGGCGCGTGATGACACTGGCCCCTTCAGGCGAGAACGACGAAGTTCGTGGTTTCGCGCGCGCTCTCTGAAGATCAGCCATTGAAAAAGGCAGACGTTTTTGCCAAACTTTCGCTGGTGAACCGTTTTAGCTTAAACTAGCTGGGTGACAATCTCTTCAAGTTTATCGTGTTCATTATTTAATCTATTAAACAACCTGGGTAATGTGGTCTGTAGTATCTGTAGACCATACGTTGTTTTATAAGTTCTCACTTTCCAGGGCATAGTTTTACGTGTCAGGCGGGTAGAAGTATTTTCCTGTAGAATAACTAAACGGTCTAAAAATCAGCTATTACTTACTTTTCGTTTTAAATGCTTTGCCTAAGATGTAGTTGGAACAATTTGGCAACTGGGATTACGTTGTACTTGTGAAAAAAAGTCACAAGTCTCAGATGCAGTACAGTCACAGTCACGAGTCTCAAAAAAGTCACAGACACAGCACAGTCACAGCGTCAGCTGGTAGAGCGGCTCAAGAGTAGCTCCAATTGGGGCACCACGCACAAAAGGGTCTTCGAGGCAGTCTGTTCGCCTCGTTTTGACGAGAACGATCTGAACTGTCCGCCCGGCGTCGACGGTGAACTGCGGCTTGTAATGCTCTCTGCATAGCAGTCGGCTGAGCCCGATCAAGACTTAGAACTGCAACTTACATGTCGGGCGCGCCGCCTTTGCAGGCACCTTAACTAGATGGCGCCAACATACTGCCGGAGGCTCAGCAGCTCGGCAGTGCGTTGAATGTGCGCCTCGTCGGAATCGCATATCGTCGTGTGCGCCTGCGGACGCTGCGTTTGCAGGCATCTTACCTAGATGGCGCCACCATACTGGCGGAGGCTCGAGTCGTCTCCCCCTGCGTGCTTGCCTTATATATGGGTATTTTCCGCGGCCCGATAGCAAGCGCTTGCGTGGCTCAGTGGTAGAGTATCCGGCTCCCGCGCTGCGGGCGCGGGTTCCATCCCGGCGTAAATCGGATACTTTTTTCGCGTTTCCGGCAATAGCGGTTACGCGGCGGACGCCAGCGGCGGCATCATCGCGACCCGAAACAGGTATTGGAATGAGCCCATAACAGCTTACGCTGTAAAAGATGCTGTGTGTGAGAGTAATAGGGCTAACCCTGAACAATTCTAAGAAACTTTTTCTGCAACCTATGAAGCCTGTGTATGTTTCCCTGTGTTGTCAGACCATATTAGATGGCAGTAGTTCATTCTGCTGGAAAACAATTAACTATAGAATAATATCATAATTTTCGGCGAAAGCGTTAGACGAATTCTGTATGTTAAACCTATCACTTGCGCAAGCTTGCCAGGCTATCCACATGAGCAGCCCATGACATATGTTCATGAAAAGTGACACCTAGTGTTTTAATACTGGAAGTTATCCCAATAGGTGTTGCATTTATTGAGATAAGTTTGCTGATGAATATATGTTTGTTTTTACCTCAAAATATTACAGCTTTTGTTTTATTCTCATTAATCAGGAGGCTATTTCCACGCGTCCATTCAACTAATTTGCTAACGTGAAATTCATCAAGGTCATCAATGCTTTACCGCCTATCAATATACTGGTGTCATTATAGTACATGATAAATTCCACACTTTTATTATATTTAACAATATTATTCACATACATATTAAATAAGAAAGGCCCTAAAATGCTTCCCTGTGGGATGCCTGGGGAGACAGGTAGTGTATCTGAGTGATAGCCAGTAATGACAACTATTTGTCGGCGGTTTTCTAGATAACAACGTATAGGAGATGCGACATTGCCACGAAAGCCATAGCGTTCAAGTTTTTGAATAAGAAGATTGTGATTATAGCAATCAAATGTTTTTGATAGGTCAATAAAGATGCGCAGAACAAGTTTGCCTTCCTCCAAAAGCTGTAGTAGGTGTTCTTTTTGTGCTAGCAAAGCGAGTTGAGTGCCCATCCCCTTACGGAAACCATACTGACTGTCGGTTAGCAGATTATGGTATTGCTTGAATTCAGTTAGCCGTCTTAATATTACTGTTTCGAAAACCTTTCAAGACACAGGAAGTATTGATAACGGTCGGTAATTTCCCAAATCGTTCTTATCACCTTTCTTTAAAAAGTGCAATGACGCGCACTATCTGCATCCTATGAGTAAAGGTACCTTGGTCTAAACAAAGGTTAAATACATAAGCAATGCACTGAGATATAAGATCAGCAACGTATTTTACAGGTTTAACTTGAAGGCCGTCAATATCCCTGGCGCGACTTTTTTTCTGGCTGAGAATTGTATCAGTTATTTCCCGCTCACGTACTGGATAAAGAAATATAGAGCTGTAATTGTGAGAAATGTGTTCACATTGGCGTCAGCGCTCTTCTCGAGCACTGAATAAAGGCTGTTGCGGAGCAAGAGAACTATTAAACGTGTTTTCATGTAAAAAAAGTAACCGTGAGTATGAAGCAAGGAGGGACTTTCCGTCTATAGGCTGAAACAATTTATCTATTACGGTTCTAACGGCTGGTGATGCCGTAGAGAAACAGGAAAAGATGCATGAAAACGCATTATCGCAGGGCTTTATTCATATTTACTACATACAGCCGACGCAGAGTAATGTGAATGGATGAGTGATGACGTCCTGGCCACTGTCATCAAGAGTGACTTAGCCCTCCGTGATTGGCAAGAAGGTTAATTGGACAGGCAGCACTTCAGAAACACCCGTGGCACCATCGAATACGGAAATGCCTGTAGCGCATTGCGCGGTGGTCCACCGCGCGACTTGGATGACCAGTCGATAAGCAATCAATAGCTAATCGATAATCAATCAATACTCAATAAATTCCGGAAAATGCTGGTGATGACTCGGTAGTGCTTAGCCTAGCCCAAATACGTGCCCAATACCTTGCGATAGCCAATCGATAGCCAATCAATATTTAATCAATAATCCATCAACAATCAATAAACTCCGGAAATGCTGGGGATGACTTTGTAGTGCTTAGCCTAGCCTAAATACGTGGCTAATTCCTTGCGATAGCTAATCGATAGGCAATAATCGATCAATAATCAATAAATTCCGGAAAAACATAACCCGTAAGGCCAGGACCAGCTAGGTGCCGACCCGCTCCGCTGTTTCTTTAGCCTTATGTCACAAGCGCAAGATATGCTGATTTTTTTACGTGCCTGCACAACAGCGCCAACTGCCTTGCAGGAGGTTGAAATCAGACGACATAAGCACATTGATGCGGCCCTAACAGCGTTCAAAATGATAAGAAAGACAGTATGAATTGAGAAATAGTTCATGTCGCTGCTGTTTGAAGTGCTAGAGAGCAAACAAAAAAAAAAAAGCAAGAAGGAAACGAAGTAAGTTCGTGTCAGGAAATGGATATAACCCTTAAAGCTATATTCTAAAATATGGCGCCCAGCGCTCTCGCGTTTTTAAAGCGAAGCTTTATATGGCTAGGCGAAATAACCCGTGTACAGAAAACTATCATCATCCACATTGGCTCGAGCGTCGTCGTCTTCTTCCACAGCTGGCTGGTTGGCGCCCCTCGGGTTGCGCTCGTGCTCGGCACGCGCTCGTGGTACTGCTCCCTCGTTCGTTGTAATCGTCTTCTTCAACCAGCTGGCTCCGTTGCCACTCATCATTCCAGCGTAGAATTTCACTTCTCTTGTGTTGTCGTAATGGGGAGGCCGCCTGATATACGGTATGATCGAGCCATTGCTTAAGGGGGTGTGCGCCATTCATTGCCTTACCGTAACGGACAGATTTAATTTTGAAGCAATTTAATTTTGAAGAATCGTAAGCGGCAATGGGCGGGAGAATGCTGCTAACCACGCCGGCGAACAAACTCGAGACGTCGAACGGAAGCGACATCGGCGGACTGCAGGCATACAGTCAGTGATGTCATTTTCTCCGTCCCAACCGAACGTGTGTAACTTCATAATTGAGAAATACTTTAACGAACCCTCCGGATTAACTCAGTGATAAGCAACACCAGCGCCACACGTTTCAGCTTCGCTGGTTATCCATCGTCACGGAGCGGAAGGGCCGACGAGTTTTATTTTTGTGAAAACAAAGTACCTTGTCGTTTCCGTACCTGAAGTTGATTTATTTTAGCCCGCGAATACAAAACAAATGACTGGATGATTCCGTACTTCGCTGCCGCCACAGACGGCCAAAACAACCAAAGGAACACGCTACTGCACCACTGCATGATATCCATTACGTGATCACGTTTGCTACTTTAACTCTGACCATATTTGTGAAAATAAAGTATTCCTGCGACCAATCTGTCGGCACATTCACATCGTCATAATCTCGGCATAAGACGAGAACCCTACAATAACTCTACGAACAGCTGAAGCAACAAAAGCACGCGCTGACTTTTGCGCCTCGCCCAGTGGCCGTGTGCAGCCAAATGGAGCACACAGCACACGACAGATGAAAGCGTGCGCCAGGAGGGGATTGTCGCTACTGTGCAATCCTTTCAAGGGGCGTTACAGATGACGCGACAGTAGTGATATGTCGCAGTACAACCCCAAATAGATGACAAATTATCCTAAGCACATTCAGTGCACATCTGGTAGCATTCAAATGCTTAATTATTATAAAGTACACAATAAAATAGCACTAGATCACATTTCTAATAACGTACTTACACTGGTAATGCACGTGGTGAAACGGCAAACAAATTAGAGAAGGGAATGACTGTTTCATTGCGTGACTCCTACTTCGTCGAACGCCGTTGAGATAACGCCCAAGCGATAAACCCTGAGTAAATCTAGATAACCCAACGGAACTGGATGTGTGTCGAGGGTTGAATTCTGTATTTTGATACCATTAGCTCGATCATCCGAGGGCGTCTCCAGCGTTAGGGTTTCGCCAAACCTAGTTTCGCCAAACTAGTGTATTCCTGCATAGTGCCCTGGGGCGCAGCTGTAGTGAGTTTTGCTGGGTTTGCAGGGACATCCGGTAAAGTAAGAAACAACTGTTTACTTTTTTTAGTAACAAAAGGCAGCAGGATGACACGTGTTCAAAGCAGAACACGCAAGAAATGCGTGATAGTGAGTGAAGAACGAACAAAATAATGCCGTTGTTCAAAGTTTCTTTAAAGAAAAGAGCGGTGGCCCCTCAGTAGTACGGTATGCCATCGTCCAGCTCGGTCTCGTTGAGCTCGGATGGCCGGCAGGTGCCTAAAGTGCTGTGCTTGTGCATGACGCAGTTACACCCGGCCACGCACATGACCTGGAAGTAGCCGGCACAGTGATCGCCGCACTCGGCCAGGCCTTCGGAGTTTATCATGGCCAGTACGCGGCCCTGCCCCGCCAGCAGCAGGACCATCAGCAGCAGGTGCACCAACGACATGGAGCGAGAAGGCATGGTTGACGAGGACGCAAGCCGAACGCTGCTAGCAGTTAGGTCAAGCACGCCTGTCGAGACCTGCACATGGAAGCGTATAGTGAATTTAGTTAGTGAATCAACTAAACCACAGATTGAGTCCATGTGTCGCTGCACTGTGAAATATACCGCATGCATTTATTTGTTATCTTTTTGAATGTACAGATTTTTCAGAAATGGCCTGTGACAGAAAGCGTAATCCTTAGTCTTTGAGTTGCATTATTCACAGAGGCCAACAACTTTTTCAGAGAAATTGAAATGCATAATTGACTTAATAACGAAAATTAGCTAATATAACTATTAGTAGCTTCATGGCACATATTACAATTTACAAATTGATACATAGTGAGTTTGCAAAATGTATGCACTTGGAAGGACTTTTCTGTATGGCACCAGTTTACTAATATATATTCCAAAAGTTTGCGACGAAATACATGGGCGTTCTAAATAATTTGGTGTTTCGTTTTGGCATATATACGGATATTTGTTGGCATATATATGAAAACTGCCATCCTCAGAATGCCCTCGAAGTAGATTTGCAGAGCATACAGTTCCTAAATTGAAATGTGTGTGCTGAATGAATTAGTTACTAACCTAATAAGGAAAAGTTTGCTTAGTAGTCGCATATCCATCTCAATTTTAGAGTGCAGCCCTTAGGCGCACGTTCCGGTGGCGAGCGTCGGCGTCTCTACCACGTAACCGAGCGAACGAGCACAGCGAAAGATGAGAGCGAACGCGGAGCGCAGAAGGCGATGAAAAAAGTCGCAGTGACGCCCGAAAGGCGAAGCATCGATTGCGATAGCAAATTAGTGGGCAGTTATGCAAGGTAAAATAGTAGTTTTATCAGCTGTATCAACCTAGGCATACTAAATAAATTAACAAGCATGGTGTCACGCGCACAATGAAACATGAACGCATGTCACTCGATGATTGCGGAAACTGGCTGTCAGAGCGCTGGAGTAAGTCAGGGCGGCGGCAGCTGCGAGCGAATTGAACTTCGTGCCGGCGCTCACACCAACGCGATGTTAGCCGCGAAAGCACAGGGAGGGCGGGCTCTGCGCCGCCGCAGATGGCCTTCAAGATACAGCCGCGCGGGCGGGCGCTCGCGGCGCAGAAAGCCCTCCCCACGAAGCCTTCCGCCTCTGCGGGAGCACGCGCCTGCAATAAACCGTGGCCCCTCCCCGGGAGACTTCCTGCGCGGCGGGAGCGCGCGACCTCCCTACCCTTCCACGGGAGCGTTGTGCGTGACTGGGAGACTGCGCGTCCTTCCCGCTTCCCGCCCTTGTGTGCGCGAGCCGCGATTGCAGGCTCATCGTCGCATGTTTTCACTCGCACAGGCAGCGTATGGCGCGCGGCGCCAATTTTATCGCCCGTGGACTTTATACAGAACCACACGGTGACGACGACGCCGGAATTTCGCCTAGAGGGTCCATATAATTGATATTGCAATAAAATGAGGAGAGAGCGAAGACAGCGCTAGGAGGAAAACGGAGGAGGTGCGTGCAGCGAAACCGTAAGGCGGAAAGCGGAGGAAGGCATCGCGAAACCGTGAAAAGAAAAGCGTAGTGCCGCACACGAGGTGCTTTGCGGTAACGGTGGTTACGAGGTGTCGCCAGAGTAGCCGGCTTCGTCTGTATGAAAACAAAGCGCTGCTCGGGCGGAGTTCTATGCGGTGAATCGCGCCCACGTGTCACAATTAGCAATGCAGTCGCGTTACACTTCGCTCCGTTTGCAACGTGCCGCACGAGACCGATTGTCCGCTCCAACCAATAAATTGCGAAATGAAAGCATGTATACAGCTGTCCTCAAATTCGCATTAGGGAGTACAGTAAGTGTCGCCGAATCCTTTCGTGTAGGTAATGTACGCCGCTCCCAGTAATCATTCTCAAGAATTGAAATT
This sequence comes from Dermacentor silvarum, assembly GCF_013339745.2. Lineage (NCBI taxonomy): Eukaryota > Metazoa > Arthropoda > Arachnida > Ixodida > Ixodidae > Dermacentor > Dermacentor silvarum. The sequence continues at coordinate 161,887,450 of NC_051162.1, read as the reverse complement.
AGCATATCTGCCACCAGCGATATTTAAATATTGTGTATATCATAGGATGAGCCTTCCTGGAAGTTCATAGGATAAGCCCCCCCTCTCTCTCGCGCGCCTCCTCCCCGTGCATTGCGCGCGACAGAAGACGGCGCGCTTCCGCCCCACCTTCGTGCATCAAGCGCGCCCGAGATTGAACCGCGATCGTCGACTCACCCTCACAAGCTTTCACTCGTATATGCAGCGTACCGCACGGCTACTATGTTACCGTGTTTGGACTTTACAGTAAACATCATGACGGCGGCGACAGCAGAGATGCGCTTTGAGTATTCATATAATTGCTGTCGAAATAAAACTACAACCCTGTAAGGCTCTTCGCGGTAAGTGTCCGGCGTTTGTATAAACGCGCCGCGATGTAGGCATTCGACAATTGACGTTTTTTCACTGTGATTCGACACCTAATAGACAAGGTCTATCATGTAGTATTATTCTCGTACTAAAGAGAAAATGAACGACGGCATGCACTCTAAACATGAATGAAACGCTTTTCGCGTTCTACTACTATCTTTAATACCTTTACGTGTGCACGTGTTATGCATATGAAGACGAAGCTGGATTACATACCGATCATCTTCTTCCAAGAACTCTAAGATGCACTGTTCGAAAATTTAATAGGGGACGTATTGTATGCGTACGTTCACTCAACGCCTAAACTCACCAGGATGCGGTGGTATGCTCGAATCAGCCGCTTTAACTTTGCCTGCTCTCTCTCTCTTGTTTTTTGTTGTTGATTTTCTGTCGATAGGTAAGCTCCCACTAGTTTCCATTTACGAGTCGATCTGTTTCGTGTAGAAGCAGGACGCTCCTTTAAACTGGTTGGTTAGTCACGCCTCATCGCCGTTCACGAGGGCATGGTCACTAATTCCAAATAGAAGTTTAAAGTGCCCTGCACTTGTATAACAATGGATCCTTGCTCATGCTCAGACTAGGAGCCTGTCGGCGATATCAAGGCCAACGCTACTGCTAGTGGTCAAGAAAACCTCTTCAGCTGAGAGCTAATATAGCAGCGAGGGTTCACCTGAGAGAATCGCGAGGCATCACATTTTCACTCTTGCATAGTGATCAACATGAATACAGGCAACACTTACCCGGCGATTCGAAGTTAGCCCCTTCGAGGAAACAATGCGGGCCCTTGGAATTCTGGCTGGATGGCTGGTGATGATAATGATCCTCAACTATGGCACGTACCCGCTACTACAGATAGGTCACAGATCAAGCACTCCTTGGACGAGACATTAAAAAAAGGTCGAGGAAAAACTATAAAAGATGATTGTCAATATAAGAACGGACAAGTGAGGGAGCGAGCCAGCTAAGCGTACGAAGAAATGAACGAAAGAGCCAACGAACGTTTTATTTGCCAACCCGACCACTGACCAACAACGAAAACCGCCCAAAAAGACAAAGAAAGCTATTCGATTTAAAGCCGAAGAGAGCTATAAAGATAATGTGACCGTATTTTATGGAGGCCAAAGCGGGACTGGGGGAAGAAAGGGCGTAGGGGCGAGGGGGAGTTAGGAAAGATATCCAACAGTTATTCGAAGTTTTCTTTATGCGCAGCTGGTCAGTTTGAAAAAAAAAACCGATCAGTAAATTTTCATTTGCGTTTAGGCATTATTCTGCTTGCTTCCAACACTGCATGTATGGAAAACAAGATAGCTTGAAGACGGCGTGAACATGTGCGCTTTGGCTTGGCTACAGATCATTAACAAACGCATTCAGTAGTTCAATGCAGCTGGATCGAGAAAACATATCAGCCGTTGTACATTCTAGAAGAAGTGCGTTCGCGTAATATATTGGAATCGCCCTTTCGTAAAAAAATGCCATTCCAACCAATCACGCGGGGGCAAAACAAACTTCGCTTTCCGAATATTTATAACGTCACGAGTGCTGCTGCCTCACTTCGGGCAGTGTTTCGCTTTTCTGCCTGCCTTTCGAGTCTTTTCGAAGGTGGCGCCACGACGCATGGGACCACATGGCAGGCATTTTGGGTCAACATGGGTAAGCGTGAGTTGCCAGAGCGAGAAAAAAGAGCATCCGAAATGTAAGCTATGGAAAAGCGGAACGCCGGCGGTTAAAACAGGACATCCCGCCCGAATCGAGACATCTGGTCAACTTAAAAAAAAAGGTACTAGAAACGTAAAACTAGTACTAGTAAAATGGAAGATCCCCTTCCACCCCTTGCCCTCCCTCCCATCACTGTACACACAAAGTGGCTTTGCTTCGCGCCAAGAACAAATTAGCCAAGTTTACGGTGCATTACATGACCTCGTCAGCTAAAGTCTGATTCTGTACAAAAAGAACTAGTATTTCTGGTTGACACAAATAATGAAAAAGGTGAATTCTGGTGGCAGCACCAGTGATGCATAACAGCTGAATAGCGGTCAATAAGTGGCCGTAGCAGAGAAAAAAGAGCTCGGAAAGTTATACAGTGGTGAAAATAAAGGATAAACTCTTGGTATATTTCCAGTAGATACAATAGCGCCTATTAGCGCATATAAACTATGGATATTCCTATTACCTAGCCCGGAATGTTGTGAGTGCATACGAGATAGTGGGAAGGATAGACTATTGTGGTCATGGCAAATTGTGAAGACTCTGAGATTCATGAAATTTAAGAATCTGGCCATCTTTTTTCGCGAGCCTGTGTGGAGGCGTTCTTGAAGTGAGCACACAACCACCGGCCAAGTACCTAGAGGGTACTGTGATCTGGCATGCACAGATCTGGGCGGTACTAGTGGTTCTGATCTGACAAGTACGCACTGACTCCGGGATGGGAGAGAGAAAACTTAATTGTACGAATTGGTTTGGCTGTCAGAAAATTGTGCAAAGAAAAACCAGTCACTTTTTGCGCTATTGAATGCCGCCTGACGCGGACGCATAGCCTAGTTCTTATGTGGTGTCGGCCCGTATGTGTACCCTACCAATGGCCATGGGAAAGCAAAGGGGAGTGCAGTGAAAAGGGGACGCAATACGAGAAAGTATAGAGCGTTCGCGAAGACAGGGAGAAGCAGAACTATTTTCAACTTGTACAGTATTTACGAGGGGCGTTCCGAAAGTAAATTCCGTCATTTATTTTCACACGGAAACTCTACTGCCAAAAAATATACACCATGGCATCATCAACTGTACACCATGCACTATTTTTCCACATAGCCGCCACCGACATTGAGACTTTTGTCGTAGCGTGCAATCAGTTTGAAGAAACCACTATGGTAGAACTCGGTGCCCTGCTATGCAAGGAATTCTCACACAGCCTGCTCGACCTCAGCATTGTTTTGAAAGTGACGACCCGAGAGTGCGGCATGTCCTGTACTCTAGTAATGTTGTTTTCATTCGTGGATGGGGAGGGATGCTCACTTCGACCTACATCCTCCACACTCTGCCTTCCTTCACTGAACATGCAACACCAGCGACCAACCATTTGAAGAGACATGACCTCTTCACCATACGCGATCTGTAGGCGTTCATGAATGACGGACACACTAGTCCCACGTGCCCATTCATACCGGATATACTTCATACATTTCCATTGGCGGCCTTGTTGTCAGCGCACGTCCATCTGCTATAATGATTTCTACTCGAATAACCTCGGGCAGACTGGTTTGCTGCTACTCTCTTCTTCAGCGCTCTGCGCATGCGTCATTCCTCTTCAGCTGACGCTCCTTCCGTCGTTGAACCAGCAACGGGTGTTGATTCTTATCGCGATTGTTTGTTTCACCTGGTGTTCCATGTTCTCTTTCAACAATATGACATAACTTACTTTCGGAATGTCCTCGTGCAATAGCAGCAATCAGAACAGTTCATACCGGTAGTTTTACTTTCCATGCAGGGGATATCGTGAGTGCATGCTGGCAAGTGGGAATGAGTAGGGTGCCTACACAAGAGAGCCTATATCAAGAGGCGCGATCCGGTAGGCCACAGTGTATAGAAGTAAATTCTAGAAATTTGACTTGGGCACCACAGTTCACGGGTGAGTTTTGAGGGGTTTTTTAAATCAAAACCCAACTTTCCGTACCCCGTCATACCACTAAAGCGCGTATACCGATATATCGTATGTAAAGAGAAAGACCTGCGCGAGTCGCTTTATGACAAGCGCACAAGCGCACACATATTACAGGAGTGGAGAGAAAGGCCTTATTGGAAAAATCAGTAGCCCCTCCTCTGTCGAAGAAATGGGGGTAAGCGAAGCTTGGGGTGTGTTTCTTCGGTGTTCCTCCAAACGAATTGCACTGACGAGTGTCACGTTGTGCTCGAAGCACAACCGGTCACACGTACTTCAGCTGGCTCCGGAGTTCCCGTTAAGAAACTCGCGTTGAAACCTGGTCGTCGCACTGTGAAAGCTGGCGCTAGCATTGCCGAGGCGTGCAGCATCGTTGCCAGGTTGCTGGAGGGCAAGACGACGCCGACATTTGGCCTCAACATCGCGCTCCCGCAATTCAGGGTTCATGGCTATTCGCTGACGTTTCGCCTGGGCTTCGGAAGCCGTGACGCTACAATCGGCATGTCGACGAAGAGCCCTTTCCGAGCGCGTTCATTATGAATGGATTTCCATGAAATGTCTTCAAAATTAAATCTGTCCATTACTCAAGAAAAGTAATGGCTCATACCGCCTTAAGCGATGACTCATACCCCCGAAAACGCGGCTTCCCCATTACGACGACAAAAGAGAAGTGAAAATCTACGCTGGAATGATTAGTGACAACGCAGCCAGCAGTGAAAGCAGACGACAACGATGAACGCGGGAGCAGTGGAACGAGCGCGTGCCGAGCACGAGCACGTACAGAAACCGATTGGCGCCAACGAGGCAGCTCCATAAGAAGACGACGCTCGAACCAATGCTGATGGTGATAATTTGTGCGTACATGGACGCCACCGAAATCTGTTAATTATAACAAGCTTCGCTTGAAAACATCGACGAGAAAGTGAGAAGCTGGCTGTATTTTGTGCGTCTACAGCGTTTCACTGCTTACGCGGTGCCCACTACATTAGGTGCTAATAAGCGAAATTTTTATACAGACAGAAATGCTCAATGCACAACACCACATTAAGCTGACCACCCGCGGCTGCCGCATTTCATCGGGGGCGGAAGGCAAGAATGCCTGTTCGCCGTACATTGGGTGCACGTTAAAGATGCGCAGGTGGTCAAAATCTTCCGAAGTCCTTATAAAATACCTAGAACCTGATTTCTCAGCGCTTTCTGACCTTTCGCAAGACAATAATATAAATTCAGGTGTTAGAAAACTAAAACTGCCTACCTCTTTTTGAAAAATTAGGTAAAATACATCAATGGTTATTATTGTTCCATCAATATAGTATATACCTCGTTATCGCTTAACACTCAAGTGATAACGGGCGTGTAAAGAATATAATGTTATTCATATATAGTAATAACATTCTTTCAGTACCTGCTGCCTTGAGTGAACAAAATCGTGTTGCTTTTTTAGTAGACTTGATTACATGATTACGACAATGGTGCATCGCATCACATTTCTCTTGTGTCGCATACAGACTAAGCATTTTCACACCCTTAAGGGTGTTAAAGGGGTGTTTTCCGCATTTACACCCCCATGCACACACTTTTAGCACGCATTTTGTTAAAAACACCTTATCATAAGGGTGTATACCACACATAAGGTGTGAAGTTGATCAAAGAAGGGTGTTAAATTGACATCTGAAGGGTGTTGAACACAAGGATGCATGCATAAATCTGGGCATAAGAACGCGTATACGTCCGTTCAATGAGCCATGTGTCTATCTATAGCATTTTTTTTTCTAAGATACTGATCTTACTGGTATGACGGGCACTTCAAAATGTATTACCTAGAAAAGTACACACATTCACTTGCAATTTCATTAAATATCATTAGGTTTAGTGCTTACTGTGATAATATACAGTGCAATTAGACACTTAATACAAACTGTAGTAGTTGAATAAAAACGCGCAAGCAACTTGCAAAATTTTGCAGGAATTTAGCGGTGCCCTTAACAGCCCAACAAAAAGTGGCGAATCCCGGTAAGATGTCTTTTTAAACGATTCGAGGTAATAATTAGACACACAGGCATGAAAACTATTCTAATTCACTTGTCAACCAACGAAGTCAGACGATTCTGATTACTTAAATGAAGCCCATCATCGATATAGTTCATAAATGGTCCTTTGAATGCCAAGAACTGATGCCGCTTATTGCTTCAGTGTAATGAATTCCGGACTACGGAAAAATGGAAACCCAAACATGTACTGCGGAAGAGCACAAATGTCACTCCTTTGGCAGACGCCCACGAGTGATGTGAATGCTTGCGCCTCACATGTGGCACGACCAATAATGTAGCGCCCTTATCTAGCCACGATCTCGCTGAAACTTTATGTTGTGACCTGGCATGGTCTCCTTGATCGGACGCAGCGGTATTTCGATCGTACCTGTAGAAGCGCGCTGATCGGCACGCTCACGGTCACGATTTGAGCGCTGCACTCACAGTGATGCAGCCCAGACATCGTCGAAAAAAAAAATTTCCCGCCAATCCACCCTGTGAAGGTTGTTGGAAAGCGAAGCTTTTTACCCCACCCTCACGGTGACTGCGGCGCACTTGATATTTCACACACTACAACGTAACTTTAACCACGGCCTTTATTATTATTTACTTCACAACAATGTTCACTACTGCTTTATGATCGGTGTGATATACACTACTAGACTACCCCATAGTGGGGTAGTCTAGAAAATGAACCGAAGCAGTTGCTAGACTGGAAGGGTTTCGAATGACGTAAACCCTCTTTCAAGCAGCTGCATAAGCTTTGCAACAGCTGAAATCTAATCTTACGGACCGCGCCGAGCCTGTTTCCGTTGTTTGCCCGCAGCCCTTATCATCCATCATGTTGGCTCATCACTTTGAAGCTTGTTTTTGTGGTTTTTCTTGCGAAAACGAGTGCTTAGTTGTACGCTGAATGCCTGAATTCAAGTAAGCTATACTGCTATACCTGCAATTGTTAGCGGTTGGTCGGGATCGTTTTTTGCTTACAACGACGGACACGACAGAACCCTTGGCTGGTAGAGGTACAAAGCTTCGCTTTAAAAAAAACGTAACGCTCGACACGAAACGTATTCGCAACTCCCAGCTCACCGCTACAGCTAGAGACCATAACGAAGTGGCAGCAAGCAGGCGGACACGCCAACAAGCAAACCTGTGAGAATAAACGGGCCGCGACAGATAATTTTTGTAGTTCGACTGAGTTCGGTGCACCCTCCCGAATGAAAAACGACCGGAACTGACGCTACGACGCTGTACCGTTGCCAAGACAACCCGGCGCGCGGCAGGGCGGGAAGGCGGAAGCGGCTTGGTCACCTGATTTGCTCTTGCTTCTAAAGATGGCGTTGTCTCTTTTTAGGGGCGAAGCTCCTTAGGGTGTGGGTCTGTCCCTCCTCTGTAGTATACAGTAGTAGTAGGTAGCCACGTCTACTTTTATGAAAAAAAAATTCCGAAAGTTGTGTCCGTAGCGCGGAATCGAACCAGGGACCCCTCGCTCCCGAACGCGCGGCGCTAACCACTACGCCACGAAGCGCACATCGACACACGCAGGAGAGACGCTGTGAGCGTCGAAGTGAGCGGACGCACTCGCATCGGCTCCGTCGTCGAATGACCACCACAGCGGCCAAAATCATCGGACCACCACGGAATTTGACGCAGAGGCATTTGAAGACGCCAGGAACTCGCTGATACCAAGATTTTGGCAAGGCAAGTCCTGGTTTTCCCAAAATTTCCATCTTTCGCCTGACCACGCTGAACCACCACGCCAGCACTGCCGGCTGGAGGGGAACGCGGGGCCCCGGGAGCCCGTACGCGGTCTAACCGCTACGAGGTGAAGTGAAAACCATCGGACAAAGGCCCGGACCACCCAGTGACCGTTATCGACACGGACCACGAAAACGAAGACCAAATGGAGGATGCCTCGGGCGTCGAAGAGGATTTCCTATTGCCTGACGGGGTGATCAACGGGGGATCCGCCACCGACGCCGGGAACAGCGCCAAAGAAGGTCAGTGGAAAATCGCTCTATCGTTACGAACACGAAAGCAGCTCAAAAGGCAGGCGCGAGACGCCCAAATCGCCGACGAGGAGAAAAACCTGAGCCACGAGGGGCAGCTACGGTTAGCGCGGCGACAAGGCGTAGAAAAAGATAACATGGCGTCCTCTGTCAGCGTGGCGAGGCACGGCGCACATGCGCAGGAAAACTGTAGGGGGCGCTCCGACAAGGATTTCGTAAAACCACCTGTGCAGAACGGCACTATGCTTGGAAGCAAGGCTGAAAGGAGCCGCCCGCGCCGCCGCCCGCCGCCCGCGCCGCCGCCCGCCGCCCGCGCCGCCGTCCGCCGCCCCTCCCGCGCAACGACATGAAAATCGTGATACGGCCAAAGCCTGGGCTCGCCGTAAAGGATCTGCAAACCCATCAAGTGGCTCGAGCGATCTCACAAGCCAGCGGAAGCCCGCAAGAGTGCCGAGGAGAAGATTTCCTCCTGCGACTGAGGCCGGGGTCCAATATCATAGTGGTCAGTACACCCTATGAAATAACTGCCGAACTGGTCATGAAGATTACGAGCCTGAATATCCAAGGCAAGCAACACCCAGTAAATGCCTACATATCGACTCCCGAACACCTCCTCAAGGGAGTTATCCACGGCATCGACGAAGGGACGACCGAAGACGAGCTGATGGCAAACCTGCGAGTCCGCACTCAGGGCGTCAAAATAATGCACGCCCGCATGTTCGGCAAGACCAGGACCGAAATCATCCTGTTCGACGGCCCGATTGTTCCTCGGTACGTCTACTATTACGGAGGAGAGATCCCCTGCCGAATCTATCAGCCAACTCGCCAGTTCTGCTACACGTGTCGAAATGCGGGACATCGGGCCGATGTTTGCCCGGAACCCACAGTCAAGGCCTGCAAGAACTGCAACTTACAAAATCCAGAGGAAGGACACAAGTGTGAACCCGAGTGTGCCCTGTGCGGGGGGGTTCATGTGACCGCCGCTCCCGAGTGTCGCAACAAACTTAAGCGTGTGCCACCATGAGGCCGACCACCTACTCAACCGACAAAGAAGACTACCAAACATCAAAGCCGCCCCAAGACGGAAAACATTCCGAAGAAGCGGTGGCTGAGCTCTGACCGCGACGGCTCCTCATCGCCAGAGAGATCCCGTTCCCGCTCTAAATCTGGGTCCAGGACGAGGTCCGGCTCCAGAGGCAACAAGCAACCCGAGACCAAGCCACAACAACAAAAGAAGAAGAAAGAAGCCAACAGTAACGAGGTGAGCTGGGCAGCAGTAGCCTCCCACCATAAACCACAACCAAACACAACACAATTCACTAAGCTTGAACGCGAGCTTGAGCTCATGCGAATAAGACTAGGCGATTTGGAAAGGGAGAATGCACAGCTAAAGAAGCAGCAATCCCAACCCCAAAGCCCACAACAACAGCCAGCCGCTCCATCTAAACGGCCTAGACCGCAGGAGGAGACACAGGAACTAACGGAAGCCCAAAAGAAGCAAATTCAGGATATGCTCATCCAAATACTGCCACGTATTACAGAGCAAGTCACGACACAACTGAGAAAACAAATGCAAGACCTAGAAACTAGGTTCGATCAGAAACTACAGGCTTACCAGATCGAAATAAGTAAGACGATCCGCAAACAAACCACAGGAAGCACAATCAGAGAACGAGCCGAGAAGCCATACAGTAGACCGGGGCTCGCGGCTATGTCCCAAGAAAGCAACCATGGCTAGACGTAAGAACGCGAACAAAGAAAACTTTGAAATATGGCAGTGGAACTGCCGGGGGTACCGCCGCAAAAAGGGACTATTAACACAACTGGTGGCCGCTCAACAAACCCCGCCGTGAATAATAGCCCTTCAAGAGGTTGGTACCCAACCCACTCTCCAAGGATACGAAGTGTACACCACAAACGACAACGATTGGAAAATAGCTACACTCGTACAAAAGTCAATCACTGCAATTCGGCACGACCCCATCGCTGAAGTAGAGATCTCCCATCTCATCGTGGAACTCATATACAAAGGCAATAGAAAGAAGAGCGCCTTCGTACTAAATATCTATAGTCCCCCTAGCCAAAGGAAGGCAGATTTCAGTAAACTACTAAAGGAGACTGTCCACCTTGCTAAGGGCAGCCTGCTAGTAATTGTAGGCGACTTCAATGCGAAAGATCCTAGCTGGGGTTACCCTAAACAAGACATTAAGGGCAGGAACATCCTGGACCAGGTCGACCAGCTAGACATGAGGCTAATAACTGACCCAGCCATACCTACACGGATGGGTAACAGTATAAATAGAGACACAACCCCGGATCTTACCATAGTCAAGAACTGTGACAGGGTGGAATGGACAAATACACTCAACAATCTAGGCAGTGATCACTTTATCGTGAGCACCGTCATCCCAACTGGGAAGATACGGCGGCAGATTGGAACGGCAAAAATAACAGATTGGCACGGGTTTCGAGAAGCACAAACTTCCACTTCCAAAATTACCGACTTAGATAAGTGGTGCGAAGAGATCCTTAACCAGAAACAAAATTCACCAACGAAATCGCAAGAACTAACGAGACCCCCGAAGTAGACCCACACTTACTCCACCTGTGGGAAGCTAGAAGGAGCCTCACGAAAAGATGGAAGAAACAGAAGCATAATCGGAAACTTAAACTCAGAATTGCAGAGATTACCCGCACAGCCGAGGAGTACGCGAACCAGCTAGTGACAACAAACTGGGAAAAATTCTGTGACTCCCTGGATGGTACCCTGGGCACAGCCAAAACATGGCGAATCCTCAGGGCAATTATAGACCCACAAAAAACCAAAGGCGAATGCCAAAAGTCCCTGGAAAGGCTACTACACACCCTCCCAGGAACAAACGAAGACATCATTAAGGCTCTACACCTCAAATGTTACGGGGACTTTACCCCTATACCCCCATATGAAGAAAATTACAATGGAACCCCAAACCCAGAGCTAGACGAGCCCATCACGGTTGCAGAAGTCAGAGCGGCTATAGCAAGCTCGACACGCAACATGGCAGCCGGGGTGGATCGTATAACTAACGCCGTCATCAGAAACATGAGCGACGCAGCCGTAGTCGCTCTCACAAAATTCGTAAATGACCACTGGTTTAAGGGAACCGTACCGGAACAGTGGAAGCATGCGAAAGTAATCATGATACCCAAGCCCGGGAAGAAACTGGCGATAGAAAACTTGAGACCAATCTCGCTTACATCCTGCTTAGGAAAGATCTTTGAGCGAGTAGTAAACGTCAGACTACAACAGTACCTGGAAGAGAGTGGGCAGGTGCCGGATACCATGTACGGTTTCCGAGCTAAGCTCTCAACCCAAGACATCCTCCTCCAACTGAAGGAAGAGGTACTCACTAACATTCCGAATGCAGGCGAACACGTTATCCTAGCCATAGATATCAAAGGGGCTTTTGACAACGTGAGCCACCAAGGAATCTTGGAAGGACTAGCAAACACCAACTGCGGTGAGTGAACGTACAATTACGTACGAAGCTTCCTAAGCCAAAGGACAGCAGAGCTAAAGCTGGGAGAGATCGAAACTGCAACCTTCCACCCCCCGAACAAGGGGACTCCCCAGGGAGCGGTAATCTCACCCACTCTTTTCAATATCGCCATGATTGGCCTGGCCAGAAAACTCCAAGACATCCAGGGTATCAGACATGCTTTTTACGCGGATGACATCACGATATGGACAACCAAGGGCTCCTTGGCCGATAAGAATGAACAGCTCCAAACAGCAGCCACTACAATAGAGCAATATGCCCGCCAAATAGGACTCCAGTGCTCAACCGACAAATCAGAAATCATAAGAATATGGAAAGGGAAAGGAAACCGAGCGGTACCCACGGACCCAAACCTACGCATAGAAGTCAAAATCGATGGACGCAACATACCCGAGAAAACGACTGTACGGATTCTAGGGATGTGGCTCCAATCCAATCACAGATGTCAACATGCCCTCGCCCTCCTCAAAACAACGGCCCAACAAATCGCCCGAATGATAGCGCGAGTCACAAGCAGAAGAAGGGGCATGAAGGAGGGAGACACACTCCGCCTAGTAAGGAGCCTAGTAGTCAGCAGGGTAACATACAGTCTACCCTACTACAACCTAACTAAAGCGGAGAAGGAAAAAGCAGATGTAATCATAAAAATGGCGTACAAAACTGCCCTACGCCTACCAAAGAACACTCCAAATGAGAAACTTCTGGCCCTAGGACTTCATAACACCTTTGAAGAACTAGCCGAAGCTCAACTCATCTCGCAGAAAAACCGGCTCCTCCAAACACCCACAGGCAGGAGCGTGCTTGAGAGACTTGGTTACAATGCCCAACTCCAAGCCCACAAACAAACACAAGAAATACCGCGCACCATCAGAAGCTGGTACCAGGTAACCCCGCTTCCCAAAAACATGGACCCGAACCTCCACCCCGGCAGGAGGCAGGCAAGGGCCCAATACATCGAAAGGAAATTCGGCTTCATGAATGCAGCACGATTTACCGACGCCGCACTCTACACAGGCAACGCTAAGAAAGCAGTAGCAGTGGTGACTGACTGCAGAGGAACAATAACCTCCAGCGGGTCGATATCCCCCAGCTCCATCACGGAAGCGGAGGAAGTCGCCATCGCACTCGCTATCCAAGAGGGAAGGAAATCAATGAAATCGCTGACAATCCTAACAGATTCGCAAACAGCATGCAGGAATTTCCAAAGAGGAAGGGTTGGTACGAACTCACACCGAATTCTCACCAAACTCAAAGAAGAATGCCAAAAAGAATTTATCCAAACGATTACATGGGTACCGGGACACGAAGGGATCACAGGGAATCTACATGCGGATAGAGCAGCCCGAGGATACGCTAACTACCGGGCCCTCAACACATCCGCTGTACAGGAGCTAACGCCCATCGATCCCGATTACTCGACTATATTAAACTACTATAGAGGGAATCGTATGCTCTACCCACCGCCCCACAGAAAACTAAAGACTGAAGAGGCCACCGATCTGCGTAGGCTACAGACAGGCACCTTCGTCAGCTTACATAAACTACACAAGATACACCCCTCAGCCTTTAGAGACATGTGCCCATGGTGCGGGTCAACACCAACCCTGTACCACATAACATGGGAGTGTACATCACACAACATCGAACCACACATACCAAATCCAAATAGAGATCAGTGGGAGGCACTGCTGGCCAGCTCAGACCTAGAGGACCAGATCCTCCTGGTCAGAAGAGCTAACAGGCTTGCGGAAGCCAGCGGAGCCCTGAAATAGGGGCCCCGACCATAGATATGCCTCGCATGAGGCCAGCTGAATAATTTATTTTACAATAAAGTTTATTCACTCACTCACTCACTCCAGCAGATGATAAGTGGTTCTTGAGGGAAAGGGAAAGGTTGGCGCTATCTTCTGCAGCCCTTGAGGGAGCACGGCTCAGCGCCAATGTTCCAGCAGACCCGCTCCCTGAATGCGTGTCTATCTCTCTCTCTGACATACGGCCGTCACTGCGCGTTGCATAGCGCAGCTTGCAACAGCGACACCCCGTTCCCATGCCGACACCGCGTTCGACCGCGCTGCAATGCCGACAACGCATTCCAGCAGACCCGCTCCGTGAATGCGTGTCTCTCTCTCCCGAGCATTGCGCGCAAAACCTCTTCTTCACCTCGCAGAGCATTGGCACGATGGCGTGCGAACGCGGCACCTGTGGACGACGACGACGACGCTCGAACGCAATTATATGGTTCGCATAAATATATCTTCTGCAAGCGTGGCTGTACAGCCTAGTGGCTACGACACTCGCCTTGGGACTGTGGGCACGCGTGGTTTGAACCCCGACTCGGCAAGAAATTTTATTTTATTTCTTCATTGCTGACGATGATGGTTTCTTGATACGAACCACAAATTACGGCTGGCTTAAACAACTGCGCTGTTAAAAGCCATAAGTGTCCATTTCTAAGTGGTTTCTACGTAGGAGACGACCGCTACGCGCTAAGCGCGTACTGCAGGATCTAAATAAAGTTTTTCCAGTCCAGTTCAAGTCATTGTTCAAGCACGTGATATGGAGCCCTATAACGTAAACAATTCCAATCTCCTGACGTCAAATTTACGTACACGCCGACGCAAGTATCGGGCGGTAACCCACAGGGTTGTTTGAAAAGCCCAATCAAACGCGCTCCTCCTTTATAAGAGGTCTTTTTTTTTGCTTTCAAATCGAATAGCATTACCTACATTGAGCAGCTTTTCTTATCGAATTGGCTTAGAAGTGGCAAGGAGACCGCTCAAGTGGAGAGGGTCTCGGTGGGCCGAGCCAGCACAGCGAATGTAGATAACCAGATAAAGAGGGTTGTGCCGGCGTCTGTGATTGGTGTGCTACCCATTACTTTGCTTGCGGTGGCTCATCCAGAATAGCGGCGGCGTGCAACGGAAGGTTAAAATTACCGCCAGAATGGATCCTCAACAAAGAAGAGTTGTCAGAGCGATGTATACACGCCGAAAAAGGGTCGATAGGGTTATACAGCCCCGCAAAATTTCGTATTATACGCAAATAAATCCATACTTTCCGGCAGCTTCGAGTAGCCAGTGCCAGAGCGACCAGCGGTTAGCGATTTTCTATTCCTTTCGGAACGGGGCAGTCTCCAGCTATTCAGAAAAAAAAAGTTTTGTTCGGCATATTAATGCATCTTTAACGCGTACGCGTCACTTCGACGCGGTGAGTTTTCGCGGTTTTGTGACGTCGCGTGACAGACAGGCGAATTTGGCGCTGTCCGAAAACGTTTCACCAATAGCAGAGAGCTCATGTCGAAAAAGAAGTCGAATCAGAAATAATTATTTTTCTGTCATTCGGTCTAATGCATAATCAGTGTGGACACGTCATATCAGATGGGACAGTTTCGTGGTTTTTGTGACGTCACGTGACAGACAAGGGAAGTAGGGGGGCCCGAAACTTTTTTTACCAATCGTTAATGAGAGCTTATTACAGCATTTCAATAGAACAGTGCGCAACAGCTTTACGTTATTGCGCCCATGGTCACAGTGGGCTATGGATGTTAACCTGCTACTTCCTTTACATGGCGTCCCTGGCGGTGAAGTGAAAAAACAGCGTTTTCTTTTACTTCCCATACCCTAACGTTTAATTTTTAGCACTGACTTCGTCTAAGTTGTTACAACTCGGTACTCTGTTATAGATTAGCTGCCAATCGTCAACGAATCATAGCACGCCAACCAATGAGTGTTCTTCAAACGCATTATTGTTCGGGTGTAGCCTCGGGGCCGACGCAATAGTGTGCGCGGTAAGTCTTTTCATGCAGTATCGGTGTGAATAAACATTCGCAGGTGCTATAATTGTAGGAGGTGGCACCCCAGTCGTAATGAGGAAAGACAGAACTGCTTCGTCATCTTCTCTCCTTGCGCCCTTTCACATCTCACTCCTAGCTATGCTCACCTTGGTGTGGATTTATAGATAAACTGAAGCACTGAAAAGCAGCTAGAGGCGCTAATGCATTCCTAAGGTTCCCTGTAGTTGCGTAAGTGTAGTGGTCGATCCCACGTATTAACGGGAGAAAATGGAAGTCGTCGTCGTGAGCTAACACCAACAGCTAACACGAGCTGCATTCTGTAGGTCATCATCATCATCATTATCAGCCTGTATTTATGTCCACTGCTGAACGAAGGCCTCTCCCTGCGATCAACGATTAACCCTGTCTTGCGCTAGCGGATTCCAACTTGCGCCAGCAAATTTCCTAACTTCATCACCCCACCTAGTTTTCTGCCATCCGCGACTGCATTTCTCTTCTCTTAGTATCCATTCTGTTCCTTTAAAGGTCCACCGCTTATCCATTCTATGCATTACATGGCCTGCCCAGCTCCATTTTTTCTCTTAATGCCAATTAGAATATCGGCTATCCCCGTTTGCTCTCTGATCTACACCACTATCTTCATGTCGCTTAACGTTAGGCCTAACATTTTTTCGTTCCATCGCTATTTGTGCGGTACATAACTTGTTCTCGAGCTTCTTTGTTAACCTCCAAGTTTCTGCCCCGTATGTCGGAACCGGTAGAATGCAATGATTGTACACTTTTCTTTTCAATGACAGTGGCAAGCTCCCAGTCAGGGTTTGGCAATGCCTGCCGTATGCACTCCAACCCAATTTTAGGTGCGAAGCACCTTATGCGCTCGGGCTGTGGGCGTGTTCTGTCGTAGTCGGGGTCACGGTAAGAAAGCGGCTCGTGCTCGCGCTCGGCACGCGCTCGTGCCACTGCTCCCGCATCGTCGTAATGGGGAGGCCGCATTTACGGGGCTATGAGCCATTGTTTAAGCAGTATGACTCCATTAGCGGTGCATCACTGCATGCTTCGCACCTCCCCAGGTTTCACGTCAGTGGAGCTGCATTTCGCTGAATGGGTCATTTGACACTTGCGCATAAAATTTCATTCGCCACTCAATCCGAGCCAACGACTTTCCTGTCGTCATTAATGTACGAATAGGAATGTGAACTAGGAACAGGACAGAAAAGAGCGTCTTCCCGTCTTTTTTATTCTTCTGTAAATTTCCTTCTCATGATCAGGGTCCCCCGTGAGTAATTAACCTAGATAAACGTACTCCTTTACAGACTCTAGAGGCTGACTGGCGATCTTTAATTCTTCTTCCTTTGCCAGGCTATTGAACATTATCTTCGTTTTCTACATAGTATTCTTCAACCCCACTCTTACACTTTATCGGTTAAGGTCCTCAGTCATTTGTTGCAATTTGTCCCCATTGTTGATGACTAAGACAATGTCGTATGCAAACCAAGAGCGCTACAACGTAAAATGATTCCTAACTGTTTTGATTCCTAAACGTCAAATTTTCGTACCCACCGACGCAAGCATCGGGCGGTGACCCGCAGCTTTGTCTGAACAGCCCTATCAAACACTCACCTCGTTTATAGGATGTCACCTGTGTTCGCTTTCAAAACCAATAACATTGTCTACACTCAGCGGTTTTTCTTTTCTAATTGGCTGACAAGAGGTGAGGAGCACGCTCTAGTGGAGAGGGTTTCGATGGGGCCTAGCCAGCACGGTGAAAATAGATAACCCCATGAAGAGGGTGGTGCCGGCTTCTCCGATTGGTCTGCTTCGCCTTAATTAGCTTGCGGTGGCTGGTCGAAAATCGCGGCGGCGTACAACAGAAGGATAAGAATGCCGCTGAAACGGATCCTCAGCAAGGAAGAGTTGGCAGAGCGATGTCGTATGCATGCCGAAAGGGCTCGATAACGTTTTCATCATCATCATCAGCCTATATTTTATGTCCACTGCAGGACGAAGGCCTCTCCCTGCGATCTCCAATTACCCCTATCTTGGGCTAGCGTATTCTAACTTGCGCCTGCAAATGTCCTAACTTCATCAACCCATCTGGTTTTCTGCCGACCTCGACTGCGCTTCCCATCTCTTGGTATCCATTCTGTAACCCTAATGGATTACCGGTCATTCATCCTACGCATTACATGGCCTGCCCAGCTCCATTTTACTGCCACGCAACGTTTTACTGCCACGAAAAAAGGTTTATCATGCACAAATAAATACATGCTCACCGGCAGGTGCGAGTAGCGAGGGCCTGAGCGATCGGCGGGCAGCCATCTTATATTCCTTTCGAAACGGGGCAGTCCGTAGCTATTCAGGAAAATTTTCCGTTTTGTTCGGCATATTGATGCTTTTTTTTTCGCGTACACGTAAGTTTGACGTGGTGGTGGTGTCGCGGTTGTCGTGACGTCGCGTGAAAGACAGGCTAAGTTGGGAGTGGCTCGAAAATGTTTTGACGAATCGTGGAGGCTGATTGCACAAATTGGAATCAAAACAGTTACGTTATAGCGCCCCAAATGTTGCTGAGATATTTGCCGTTGATCCTCTCCTAAGCCTTCCTAGTCTAAGAGCTTGAATACTTCTTCTAAGCCTGCAGTGAATAGCATTGGAGAGATTGTGTCTCCTTGCCTGACCCCTTTCTTGATAGGTAACTTTCTACTTTTCTTGTGGTGAACCAAGGTTGCTGTGCAATCCTTGTAGATGTTTGCTAAGATATTCACGTATGCCTCCTGGACTCCTTGGTTACGGAATGCCTCTATGACTGCTGGTATCTCTACTGAATCAAATGCCTTTTCATAATCTATGAAAGCCATATAGAGAGGTTGATTGTAATCCCCAGATTTCTCGATTACCTGATTTATGGCATGGATGTGATCCATCGTAGACTATTCCTTGCTGAAGCCAGCCTCTTCTCTTGGTTAACTGAATTCCAGTGTTGCCCTGATTCTATTGAAAATTGTTTTACTGAATACTTTATATACCATACTGAAAGCAAGCTAACGGGTCTATAATTCTTCAATTTTTTAACGTCTCCCTTCTTATGGATGAGTATAATGTTGGCGTTCTTCCAGCTTTCTGGTACATTTGAAGTCGTGAGAAACTGCGTATAAAGGGCCGCAAGCTTTTCAAGCATGATATCTCCTCCCTCGTTGATTAAATCGACTGTTATTCCATCTTCTCCAGCAGCTTTTCGCCTGCTCATGTCTTTCAAGGCCCTTCTAACTTCATCGCTAGTTATAGAAGGAGCCTCTGTATCCTGCTCATCACTACTTCAAATGAAAGTAGCATGGCTTCTCTGGGATTCTGTACAGGTCAGTATAGAATTCTTCCGCTGCTTTTACTCTGTCATCGAAATTGCTCATTATATTGCCCTGCTTATCTTTCAGTGCATACATTTTGCCTTGTTCTATGCAAAGTTTCATTACCAACCTCGCGCACTATCTACTTGTCGCTCACCCGCCAAAAACCTACATCGCTCTCATCTGGACTCCAGCACATCAAGGACTACCAGGCAACGAAATGGCTCATGCCGCTGCTCGAGGATTCACGGACCGAGTGGACGGAAATGTGGGCCTTACTCTAGAACCCAATGACTCCCTACAATACACCAATAAAGACACACTCATCACATTCCATGAAATGTGCACACATTACAAACACCTAGTTACTGTTTCATTCATTACGTCTAAGTTGTCTTCATCTTCCTTTTCTAAAGCTGCATATTTGTTTGGCCTGTTTCTTCTTGGCTAATTTTATTCTGTCTCTCTTCAAATTGAGAGAAATCCTAGACCTCACTAATCTATGGTCACTGCACTTTACCCTACCTAATACTTCTACATCGTCACTATGCTGGGATCAACAGAGAATATGAAATATATTTCATTCCTTGTTTCTCCATTAGGGCTTTTCTAGGTCCACTTCCTGTTGCTGCGCTTCCTGACGAAGGTATTCATTATTCGGAGCCTATTTTGTAAGTACACAGTTTGAATCCAGGTTGCGCCGCTTCTTTTTCGTCGCTCTGTGTATATAACCGTCTCAAAAAATGCATGAGGATTGCTTCGGTGGTCGTTCGAAAGACAAGCGAAGTTATAGACTAAAATATATCCCTGTAAAAATGAAACAGAATGTACATTTCGGCAAAACCCAGATTGGGGAAAAGAGTCCTATTGAAAAAATCTCCCCTTCAGATGGGTGTATTATTTCGCCTAAACACCCTTTTCTGTGTGTGTTATAGAAAAGAAAAAACCCTTAAGAGTCTCAGTTTTCCTTGCGGTACATGAAAGCGCCGTTCAGCCACTTTCCAAGCGGCACAAATTCAAGGCAAATAACTCATATCTGCTATTCTCCGTTCACCCTGTCGTCAGGTTGTTTATTTTTGCATGCGTCCTTGTACCGCGTCGACATTTGCCACATCAAATTTTCACAACTCTGGATTCTATGTTTCAGGAAGTATTATCAAGAACCGTAAGTTACAGTGAAAAGGCAATTGCGCGAACAACTTGCGCAAGCATGGAATATGCAATTGGACGCCGAGTCTTAAAACAGGACTGTTTAAATTCAAACAGATAAACTATTTCATAAGATATATCTGCGCACAGGCACGAGATTATTATGCGTCTGAACTTCATACACATATTTATATTGTATGCTGAAAACTACGGTGAAAAGGCAACAAAGTAGGGACATGTCAAACAAGTTCAGCATCACCGCATAATAGAACCCCGGTGTAGTTTTAAATGTCTTTACTAGCAACACAAAGCAAAGAAGAAAAAAAGCGATCACTAATAAGAACGTACCAAGACAAAGCGAAATCACGTTCACATGCTGTGTTCTAGAAGTCCCGCAGCGTTGACCGGCTTATACTATGTGTAGAGTGTTGTTCGTCCAGTGAGAGTTGATTTTTGTCGCGTCGGCTTGAGCGGCGCCCGTGCAGCCGTTTCTTAGGCAGCGGTACCAGAGTATGCTGCAGCTCGTGCCTCAGCTCCTCGCCAGTGTGATCGGTGGTCACGGTACTTTTGACGTGCGTGACGGAACGAGGTAGTTTCCAGTCTGCCTCTGGGGGTAAAAACTCCGTGGCGGCTGCGAACAACGTCATCAAGATGGCCGCAACGGCAAGATGCACTTCGGCGTGCCTGCCGCGGAGGAGCCTCGGAACCATCTGGGCCAGTGTGTCGCCGAGACGGCTGAAGGCCAGGCCAGCGCCGAGTGCGGTGCAATGGATGGAAACAGGGTAACAGTTCACGGCCAGAGTGATGAAAAACATGAGCGACACGTTTCCCGCCATTCGCATGACCAGCAGCAGCGAGTTGCGCAGAACGGTTTCGTCGTCGGTGTAAATAGCGGCCAGAACTGCTGACGTCGCCGCGGAGACGAGGGCCGAGGTGACCACCGAAAGTTTGAAGCCGAAGCGAGGAATGAATCGAGCGACGAAGATGGCAGCGCAGGTGGACAGAAACATGTCGATTAAGTTCACTACCAGGCTGACGAAGATGGCTTCATTGGAGATGAAGCTGACGTAGCAGTAGGTCAGAGCCGTCCAGCAGAATGTCAACAGGATGGTGCGCTGCCACAGACGTTTCGAGCACAGGAGAAAAGGCCCGGCCGGGTCTTTGGGGGCTGCCTCTCGAGCGTGCAAGTACCGCTGCGAGGCGAAAAGATCGCCGCTTCCCGTTGGCAACCCGTTCAGCCTTGCCGCGCGCGCCGCAACGCGCTCGGCTTCCTCGACTCTCCCGTTGACCAGAAGCCAGGCAGGCGACTCGTCTATGGTGTAGTACAGGGTTACCAAGAGGGATGTCGGCAGCATGACCAGGAGCTGGGTGACAGCCCAGCCACCCTTGACGGCCTGGGTCACCACTAGCGTCGGAGGTACCATGAGCAGAGTGACAACCCATGTCGCGACGGTGTAGGCGGGAATCTTGCTCGTCGGCGACACCTCGTACGTCAGCGCCAGCAACGGTGGCAGCAGGGCACTCGCAGCCGCAGAGACGAGGCAGCGCACCGCCACGAAGAAGTGCAGGTCCCTGGGCAGGCCTCCGCCCACTCCGGCGACGAGCACCACGGGCACGGCCACGAAGACGACCACCCTGCGGCCGACGCGATCAGCCGCCACGCCGAACAAGCACAGGGATGCCATGCAGCTGGCCGAGTAGGCGAGCCTGGCGAGGTCCACGAGCCACCGCCGGTGGCACACGAGGTTCCACTCGCTGACGATGTTGTTGCCAGTACGTGCCCAAGTCGTACTCCCAAGCCGTGCAGGAGACGATGCGAGCAGCGCGTCCTCCGTTCGGCGGTTCGCGCACAGTGCAGTGGCTGTACTCGCCGTCTACGTCTAGCGGGATGGCGAGCTGCTTCCATTCGGCGACGCTGAGGTTGGCGAACTTGAAGGGTCGTTGGCACCAGTGGTCCATGACGCCCGCAGTCAGTCGGAAGCTCTCGTCGTGAAGCGTAAAAGTGGCGCCGGCGACGATTGTGCCCAACATTATCAGCAACTGGAACTTGCCGAAGCCGTAAGGGAGCCGGACGTCGCTGTCGCCACCTGCGGTTTGCGCTTCGCGTCTTGATGCTGCCGAAAAAGACGTCTGACTGGTGTGCAAAGGCGCCTCTGGCAGAGCAGCCATTCTTCTTCCTCTTCGTTGTTGCCTTCTTTCAGCTGATTGCAGTTCACGCGCCCAATGAAGCAGTGGACAAAGTTTGCACTTCTTTGGCAAATAATGTTGACAATAAAGCATGACGACTAAAATATAAGGCGCTCACGGGAAATTTCAATCAGCTTGTGCATTCAAATCCAACAATCAACTGAATTATTTACTTGCAAAAAGTATTAATTTATTATAGACGTCACAAACGAAAAGTGTATTAAGTATGTAACATTTAGACATAAGTAATCGCCCCTGTTTAGAAACTGTCTCACAGTGGAGTTGGCGTATTACACAAAAGCGTCTGCGAGAAAGGGAACAAGGCTTCGTTCCTTCATTGGAGAAGTTGATGGTGATGGTGATGATGATGATGATGCCTCAATCATTGGCGCAACCCACTGTGGGGGATAGGCCACGAACCGGGTGGTATTATGATCCAAGTTTAAGATAAATTAGTTTAGAAATAAATGGGTAAAAAAATTCAAGGAAAATAAGTGAATAATTCTAGATTGGAAACCAAACGATAATAAAAGAATTAAGTAGTCTATAATGAGTTAGTCAGCCTTGCCTAGATAGGACTAGTAATATGAATTGAATAATAAATTAAATAAGTAAAGGATAGACGTAAATTTGGATAATAATATTAATAATATTATAATTGTGATTTTGTGACATTACTTTCTGAATTTGTTAAATCTATAATTTATTGAAGGATAAATAAATCAATCGTGGAAAAATGGCAAAAAAATTAATGAGGCAATCTTTTTGTATCACAAAGAAAATTATAAAGGGCTCGGCAAACATTCCCGTGGCTAAATCCTAACACCGTGGCTCCAAGTGAGAGTATAACTGAACTGCTTAATGGCAGTCCTAGATTGCGAAGTGGGATTTCCAAACATTGTTGTCGATGATTGGAAAACCTCCGACACGATAATAAAAAGTGATCGATGGATTCTGGTTCGTTGCAGAGGTAGCATAAAGGAGATGCCGCCAGACCACATCTGTGTAAATAAAATTTTAGTTGTGGAATACGGCAACGCAGCCTTGTAAATGTTACTTTGAATTGCCGGTTAGGACACCACTGTCGGTTCCAAGAATAATTTCAATATATAAAATCTTTTGATTTTGCTAATGCGAGGCTTTTCTTGTCTTCGGTCAAAGAAAACTGCCTATATCTGGCTGCAATGATATGCGCAGTTGCCGGCAGCACATATGTCGCCGGACCTTTTAAAGAAGCTCGTGCTAAATAATCGGCTATTTCATTAAGTTGGATGTGTTGGTAGCCTGGTACCCATACTAAATGAACTAACCTTAAGTGGGGTGGAGCTAATGTGTAAAACGTCCTCCAAGCTGTCGAAATTGTAGACGCGTTAAGCGCGCCGCATACAGAAAGGGAATCTGTGACGATAACAACTTTTGTAACATTTAGCGGTAGCTTTCGCAATGCAAGAACTATCGCCAGAAGTTCGGCCTGAAAAACTGATGTGGAATCTGGCAGGCGAAGTGAAAAAGACCAATCGAGGGATGGTGAGTAAATTCCCACGCCTGCCTTTTCCTCACACGAGGAAGCGTCAGTCGCTATTACATTTATTGGGAAATGGT
The DNA here is from genome assembly GCF_013339745.2 of Dermacentor silvarum. Taxonomy (NCBI): domain Eukaryota; kingdom Metazoa; phylum Arthropoda; class Arachnida; order Ixodida; family Ixodidae; genus Dermacentor; species Dermacentor silvarum. The sequence continues at coordinate 161,863,761 of NC_051162.1, read as the reverse complement.
CCAAATAGTGTTGCAAAAGAGCATTCAAATATATTGGTGGCAGCAGTTTTGCGCTATTGGGAAAAATGTGTGCAAATTCAACTTTAAGGGACAATGTGGAACTATCAAACGGAATGATTTCCCTAATGTGAACATTTAAAGGTGCTAATTCTGCCTGCACAAATACAAGCTGTGGGGTATGTAACCGTGGCCAGGTGTTCTCAAAAAATGAATTTGGTTCACTAATAAATATATATTCTGTACGTCTAAGAGGAGATTCATAAGTCCTTAAGTAGGTTTGAACCGTAAGCCTGCGGAATCTCGTGTGAAGAGAAGGTAATCGCGCTTCCTGGTATAACACGTTATTAGCAAAGAATTTAGGCAGACCTAAACATAATCGAAGAGATTCTCTTTCTAAAAGAACAAGTGGTCTTATTTTATATTTTGAGCTTCCGGAAAACAAAACACAGACAAATTCTAGAATCGGTCGTACATGCATACGGTAGATCATAATTAATGTGTCAGTTTACATACCAGAACGCCGGTTACTGATTCTACGTAATAAACCTACAGCTCGTGTCCCTTTCGTTACAATATTTTCTATGTGAGAACTCCAGTCAAGTTTTTCATCAGTTGTGATACCCAGGTACTTAAGCTACTCTACCTGTGGATCATATACTAATGATAAATGTATCGGCCCAGAAAGCGGAAAGACAAGGACAGCACTTTTGTTTACGTTTAGTGCCAGGTGAAGGGTGTGAAGCCACTTGTCTAGAATACCTAGGTACGCTTGCAAGGACATGTAGAGAGAATTGATGTCTCTTGCTGTCGCGAAAAATACGATTTCGTCTACATAGACATAGAGTTGAACTTCCCGGCGCAGCGAAATTGTACTCAACAGGTTAAATAGTACAGGAGACAGAACGGCCCCCTGAGGCACCCCTCTGTCTGATCGAACTATGTTGAAGAAAAGCCGTTTTGAAAACAATGAAATTTTCTTTTTCTTAGAAATGCAAAAATCCATGTCGTTATATATTTTAGAAAATTGTAGGACTGTAATCTGTCCAGCAGTTGTGGGTACTCGACACTGTCATAAGCTCTCGCCACGTCAAGAGTCACTAAAGCGCTCAATTCTTTTCTATCCCGAGGTAGTTGGATACGGCTTTCCAAGTCTACATGCGCGCACCAAATGGAGAGACCTGGTCGGAAACCTATTTGACTTGAGCTCAGTAACGAATTTTTAGATATATGATCCATCATGCGATCATATAGAACTGTTTAAATAATTTTTACCATATTTGACGTAAGAGAAATAGGCCGAATATTGTCAAGATTGTAGCCAGCTCCTTGTTTTTTAAGCAGCGGGATAATTTTGGCTGTCCTCCATTCTTGGGGAATCCAAACATTTTTTAGAGAATAATTCACTGTGTTCAGAAGTTCCTCAGGAGACATTGCAAACAAAATTTTTTGCATGGCATTCGAAATGCCATCAGGACCTGGTGCTGAGGCAGGCAAAGATCTAACGATACTGGTAAGCTCTGGCACTGTGACTTCCACAAAGTCATCCGCGATGGGAGGTCTTAATGGCCCATTTGGCAAACATGATGTTAAGCGTTGTGCTAAGCCCTTTCCCATGACTTCTAATGAAGCAGATATCTCGCGTGGTGAAAGAATTACCTACGCGATATTCGCTGGTGTTGGTATGAACTTTCTATACCGAAGGAATCTGAACAGAGCTTTTTTGTTGTTAGGCTCAGAGAGGAATGCGTGATGTTTTTAATCATATTCGTATTTGGCATGTGATACTGTTCTCTTGAAAGTGGCAGCTGCAAACTTATAATCACTCCAGTTATTCGGAGACTGTTTGTAAAGTAGTTTTTTTTTCCAAGCAGCTTTTCGTCGTCTATAATCCCGCGTGCATTCCGAATTCCACCAAGGAGAGTGAGTATTTTTATCTTTGGTAGCATTAAACTGAGACTTTTTATAGGAACTTTTTAATACAGCGCAAAGGCTCATGGGTTTGATGTCATCCAGCACCGTTATCTGGGAGTTGATGGTCGCTTTTAAGATAATCTGAAATTTCTGGTCATTAACAAAAGTGCGCGCCGGAGACTCTAAAGAAGTAAGAGGGCGCACAATATCAAACCGAATGGGTAGATGGTCACTGTTTGAGGCAGGGTCGACTGTAGATCAGGAGGTGACGGGCATCCCCGAACTGGCAAATGTTAGATCCAATGCTGATTTATAAAGGCCTTGAATAAACGTAACTGCTTTCGTGTTTAAGCAACAAAAATTTTCATTAATTGCCCAGTCCGAAAATCTCTTTCCACATGAGTCTGTTCTGAAACCGCAAGTCACATGGTGCGAATTAAAGTCTGCCGCTATCACAATTTCTTTTTTACAAGATTTTACAACGGTATCAAGTTATCTAATGTCTTGAACACCTGCGGGAAAATATACTTTAACTTAAGAAAACGGGGAACAACCAGGAATAGTTACATCTATTGCTAGTATCTCGCACTCCGTAGACATATACTGATATGATATTTTTGCTGTGTGGCATATTTTAGTTGTTATTAAGAAAGCAAGTCCTCCTCCTCTCGATGGACTTTCCAATCGAAATAAACGATAGTTTCTTATGTGGAAATCTTGGCCATTTGATAGCCAAGTCTCCTGCAAAGGAATAATGTCGGGAGAAAATTGTGAACAAAAATATATTAAATCTGTATCTGCAGAAATAATGGAACGGCAGTTCGGCTGTAATAGCTTTACAACACCTATGATGAATTAATGCCTACTTTGGAAGTCACTTGCTCTAAAATACTGTCTTTTAAAAAATCTCTCTTCGAAAGACTGTCTTTACCGTGTTTAGTGGGTTTTGATTGAGGGATAGAACTTGAAGGATTAGGGTTAGCATCTGTCTTGGAAAGACTATCTTTAACAACTTGACTTCTACACAACCTACCGAAATCATAGCATCTAACTGTAATTGGAATATACGCGAAAACATAATTCTGTTATGCGGAAACTCAAATACAAACACCTTTTCCGGCTGCCGTTTGTTGGATGAGCACGCCACAAGAAATCCTGGCCAACTAGAGGCTACCAACCTCGCTGTAGAACAAAACCAGATTGTTATCAAAGTGGTTAGGTTGATAAGTGAGATAGCAATGATAATGAATGCAGACAGTTCAAACGACCCGCCTGTTTCTAAGACACACAAGCTCGTACTTCTTGCGTCAACGACTAGCCGCCAAAGCCACGCAACTGTAGCACACACGGGCTGCTACCTCGAAACAGCAGCCGCATGAGAAATAGTTCCGCATACTTAAGGTAATAGTGGATTGCTTTGATTGTATTAAAGGACTCTTGTAATACGTGATGTGCAAAAGAGTACACTCTAAAAACAGTTGCACCCTTTGGGGTGCATTTTTGCCACACAACAATAATCGTCATTTGTCTTGCTTGCGTTTCTTATCTTGAAAACTCTGCACTTGCTACTTTCCTGCTCGAGAACGCTGTGTCACGCTGATAATGCTCTTGTCGTTCGTGACCGAGAAGTGCCGGGCGCACAGCGTTAAAGAAAGGAAAGCCACGCAAGTCAGATGACGATTATTGTTCTGTGGCAAAAATACACCCCAAAGGGTGCAACTGTTCTTAGAGTGTATACGAAGACGCTCACATATACAAGAGGCCAAGAGACGGAGCATCAAGTCGTACGGACGCTTAGACACGAAAAATGATTTTGGCTGTATTAGTGAATGAAAGCGTCTACCGTAACAAAATGGCTGCCTTACCACGAGAAGAAACATGGTAAGTCAGAAAACGAGCGAGAACGATAGACACGTGGCGACGACGCCTTGAAGTTTCCGCATTAGCTCGTCCTGACGGCATACATTTCAATGGCGGCAGCTCGGGCTAAGATAACTTTCTGTCGATGAAGGCGGACTAGATTGAATTTCAAAAAAAAAAGAAACGCGGCCAAAAGCTTAGAAAGTTTGAGGAACTCGTACTGAGCCACAACATTCCAAATATGAAAAAGATATATATATAGCGTACCCGCTCGCGCGCGCCTCCGAACTCTGGCATATAAACAGCGTTCAAAGATCCGTTACGACGCCCGCCATCATTCCGTGTCTTATACTAAAGGTGACCTTGTGGGGCACACCGGTCCGCAAACGTGGTCTCTGTCAGAACTCCGTTCCATTCGTCATTGTCGACCGCCTCAGCGACGTTACGTATGTAATATCCAACGTCACAAGCAATGGTCGGCGCTCTAGAAAGACACAGCTGACACATGTCGCGCTCCTTACGCCATTCTACCGTCAATCTACTCAATGACTCGCCCAGCGGGCATCGTCTTAAGTGAAACGTGCGAGCGGAGTTTGGATGAAGAGGAGAACGAAGCTGTGCTGGCTCGCGTACGGCGCCGGGAACTGTTTTCGCTGGGCGATACCTTCGCATTTTTCATCTTGTAAATAAACGCAATCCATCTTCGCAATACATGCATACTTTGTATACCGTGATGTCACACTTACTTTCCAGTGACACAGTTTCAGCGCGAAATTCAAGAACCGGAACTGTGACCTTCATTTTCTGTTCTAATATTCAACATTTTACCACGAACTTAAACAAAATATGGTTATTACAGGATACGTCCCAAGTCCAAACTGTTTTATTGTTTCTTGTCACTGTCTCCTTAATGGTTGCGTCACTGTTGTAGCGATCTTTTCCAGCAAGCACTCTGCGCGCCACGAACCAGGGCCCACCACAGGCCCGACGCAATAAAACGCCTTCTAAATCGAGAGCAAGAAAACATGGGTTGCTGCTGGCCACTCAGGCTCCAGCAATATTCCACCGAGAGGCCGGGAATCATTCAGTACTGATAATTTAAAACATGAAATAGCTGATGGAAAGCGTGCTCTGTCGTTAGCGGCAGGAACTTTATTTTGAGTTTATCGCTTTAAATACTGATAATTGTTTGAACGTGTTGTATTTTTATAACGCAGTCGTCGTCATAAGAAGGTGGGGATGCCGACGACTGATGACATGACCACGGCAACATAATTACCAACATAATTACCATTGAATGGTTAGGTGGCCATTCAATGGTAATTATGTTGCCGTGGTCATGTCATCAGTCGTCGGCAACATGACCACGGCAACATAATTACCAACATAATTACCATTGAATGGTTAGGTGGCCATTCAATGGTAATTATGTTGCCGTGGTCATGTCATCGTCGGTGGACCATCGACGACGCTCCATAATTCCATCGACGCCGCTCTTTCTTCGGTATATTCCATCGCTGTCACTGCATCGTCAGCGTGCCGTTACGCTCGTAAGCGATCTTGGCAAGTGAGGGCCATACGCAAAGTGGTCTGATAACGGCGACAGCGTATGTCAGACTTGGCGGAAGTGGCGCAAGTCTCGGAATGACCACTACAGACTATATATAACGTGGCTTTACCAATGAGGTGTGTCGCGACGTTGCTTTAACGCATTAACAGAGACAGGCATCGCAAAATGGGTTGTGCCATAATCTTTATTCCGAGCATGCGAGCAGGAGAGGCAGAAGATGCTCGGGGAGGCCAGCCTAAATTCGAATGTGGCAGATGAGACAGAGAAACCCGCTAAATAATGGGAAAGTGCGCTAGCACTATGTGGCATTATCTTTATTTCATGTTTTTCCTTTTTCATTCGAAAACTCCCGAGGCTTTTAGCTCTGCTTGCCCCGACTGCGCGGCTGTTACCAATTTAGAACACATGCTCTGGCGATGCCCCTCTTACGGGGGCCCAATCGCATCACGGAAGAAGAATGGAGCTCTGCCATCCAGAGCTCAGAACTTTCACGACAAACTTGGGCTGTCCAGAGAGCCCACGATGCTGCGGTTAGGCTCGGCCTAACCGTCCCCACGTGGGAGCGGCAGGGCTTCTCAGGACCTAGTGAGTAAAGTTCTTTGTTTGTCTGTCTGTTAGTTTTTTGGTACTTATGCCTTGTGACAAGTCACCGAAAAAAAAAAGAACACCTACAGATTGCTAGTGAAGGAATAAGAAAGGTTTCAAAAAAAAAGAATTTCAAAATATGAAGGGGACGTTAACAGTGACGCCCACTCGCATGCCTGCTATGTATTGTATACCTTTTAGGATGTGCATTTGATGATATTCTGTGACTTAAAACATTGTTTTTATTGCGATAGCAATTATATGGACACTCCAAGCGCATTCCTATCGTCGGCTGAATTCGCTCGCTGCTGCTGCCAGGCTTCCTCACGCCCGCGTTTTGACAGCGAGTCTCTGAGGTCATCGAGCGAAATGTGTTCATGTTTACCGGTGCGCGCGTGGCACCATGCTCGGTGATTTAGTTAGTAAGCGAATGTTTACAAGTTTATACGGCTGATAAAACTACTATGCTTACTTCGTATAGCTTTCCACTAGTTTGCTATCGCAGTCTATACTTCGCCTGTCGGGTGAAACTGCGACATATTTTCTTCCGTTTTTTAACTTCGCGAAATTGTAATTTTAACCGCTACCAATATTCCTGGTTCCACGCGAAGGTGACATTATTATATAAAATGTCTTTATTTTTATTTTTGCTTTTCTGCCGACGCAACCATTTAGTTTCACCTTAGCGTTTTGCTTTCTTTGTTACCTTCGACGCCGTCCATTCATCAGAAATTCTATTAAACTAACGCCACTTGCGTTGTCGTAGCGAGGACCGTTTCACTCTCCTTAAAAATGAATCATAACAATAGCCGCAGTGATGACCTGTCGACAGTCTAGACAGGGCATAATGAAATAGGTCCTCTACATTTCAACATCCGGAGAAGCGAGCGGTACCTTGTCACTTACTGCGCAAAAACAAACGCCTGCAGCGAGCCACCCACGCGGGGCGCTCGGGCCGGAGTTCCCCACGCGCTGGAAATGTCAAGCGGATACCGGGACTCCTACGCGCGCAGGCCTTCAGCGTCCCACAGGCACAATCCCGTGGTTGCTTCATCCCGAAAGAAGGCAAGAATGAACCTGGTGAACGTTGCTCAAGAGTAGCTGCCAGACATGTCACGAAATAAACGAGAAAGCACTCCCTTAGCCGTGTTCGTCGCCGGAAGCGCGGATGAATACATATTTTGATGTGACCCTTCGCCTTTGCCGCCCTTACGATGACATTTGTCCTGCTTGGGTAGAGTGGTAAAGAAAAGCCAAGTTTTGCTTCTATAACCACTGCTTTCTCTCACTAACAACGTATGAGACCTGGTTGTATTAACAACCCATTTTTGCTTCACTTCCATTTTCATTTACGTATTTCATTGTTCAATTTGGAGCCATACTGCGTCGCTTTTATACCAGGCATTGGTTGCCCAGATTGAGTTGTCTCATGTGGTCAAAATTGATCCGGAGTCCCCCGCTACGGTAAGGCTGATAATCAGATCATGGTATTGGCGCGCACAAAAAAAACAATTTATTCGTTTTGTTTAGAGAAAAAAAACATTTATTCACTGAACAATCCCGCAGGATTTCAAATCGGTCTACATACGTCACTAAACAGGTCTGAGCCTCACCCTTCAGAGCTAATGCTGAGCCTGACCGGTTTGGTTCGGCGTCAAAAGAGGACCATATAGGACCAAACAGAGGTCCTGCCGGGCCGTATCAGTCCAGTTTATTACAAAAAAGATCGAACCGGAACCGTAGCCTGACAGCACAGGACACCAAACCCGTTAAGTACTAATATCAAACCGGGCCTTCAGTAGTCGGGGCTTCAGTGGTAGTATTGACCCCCTATGATCAGGCCCTGCAGTGCGGTAGATAGTAATGCATGCTGCCTAGCATTCTCTTTTTAATGCTTACGTAAGCAATCTTTGGCGAGCACCCCAGCCCCGTCACGCGAAAAGTGTAATGCCTTTTATCTGCACAAGAACGCGTAATTTGCAAAGTTAAGACACGTAATCATTATAATAGTGTAAATGTAGGTGATTGGTAGTTTTTAATCGATTAAGGAACAGTTTGAACAAAAAGAAATTGATACGACAGAATATCTATAGGGATGCATAGGGCTCCATAGACAACGCATGCAGAAGCTTATAGTAGGGGTGGGCAAAGTGATATTTGGTGGTGAGCCAACTGAAATTTGGGGGCGGCCAACTGAAATTTGGGGGTTGGTCAATTTAACATTTGGGTGGGCCAATTGCACTTTGGGAGTCGGGAAACTTGAAATTTGGGGATGGCCAACTTAAGTTTAGGGGTGGGCGAACTGAAATTTGGGAGCATATTCCACGCATACTTAGACAACTACAGTAGAGTTGCTGCATTATTTTTTTCTTTTAAAACTCTGATGCGCATTTCAGTAATCTAAACTCAGACGAATCGCCAAAGATAGACAAACTTAAAACATGTGTATGTTTTGTATTACGAACCATAAGAACTATGGCCACTTAGCGCATATTCACATAAAAAAATTAAGGGGAGAAAGGGACAAATACAAAGCAGCAATAATCGTGGTTAGAAGCACTAGTAGTAGCAAGAAACTCTGACACTAGGAGGAAGCGTGGTTGCTCGAAGAAACACACCAGGCCGTACGTAAAATGTGCGACCGGAGTAGTGTACAGAATACCGCTATATCTTGAGGCAAGAGCTACGTCGGCTAGACCGGGCACTGCATAAATGTGCATGCGCGGGAACACGAGAGCGGTGTTTAGGAAGTGAGGACGGGGCGCATTTGCCTACCGAGTGTTAAGCACATCAGTGTAAGCCACTGCTAGACCATATAAGGATTGTAAGCAGAAGTAATTCTTAGAAACCTTTCACATAAGGAAATTTGGGGCGTCAAGTAGCAGCGAGACGTTAATTTTTTACCCTCTTTTCCTCGGAGAGTCGTTTCACTGAAAAAATTATGCGGGTGCGGTAATGCGCGTTTGAAGGTTTTCCCGTATGTATTCAATGTATCTGTGTGCATAATAAACAGCCGAGAGTTAGTGTTAACCTTGTTCCTTCCTACCATTATTTTTGTGTCACTTTGGGGTAAGTGGCCATAGTTATTATCGTACGTAATACAGTACAAACTGGGTAGCGCAACAACAAGTATTACTTTGCGTGTTTTGATAGATACTGACAGCGAAGTATTGCACAGCTCGCCTTCAATGCGCCCAATGCGTTCAATGCGCCTTAAACAAGGGGGCTACAATTAATGAAACGAGGTCGTCGAATAGTACCCGGAATTGAAACGTAATCGGAATTTGGCCGCTTCTTTTCGCCGAAGAAGAACCGAATGCCAACCGAGAATGTGTGACGCCATTTGGGGGCTGAGCCCAAACCGGAGCAAAGTAATAGAGCCGCTCCGAACCACTTCGGCCATCGTCTCACAAGGGTACCGAACAAAATGTGAAGACGTCCCGTCGTTTTACCATCCTAACCAGACGGCTCACTGCTTCAGCTAGGTTCGGTACAATGGCAAGAAACCATTCCAACGAGTTCAGCGGACGGCTCTGCACATTATATCGCAAACTGTATTTGTATTGGGATACTTGGTAATTGTATTGCTTACTGAAACTGAGTGTTCAATCAGGCATTCCATTAATCATTGCGAAAAAGATATGAAAACAACTCTGCTACCAAGCCTACAACTTTTTTTCAAGCAAAGTTAAAGAACAGCGTTCGAGAAACACCCCTGAGAACTTCGCTTCCAAGCGTGACAGTTGTTGATATCTACCAGACCTTGAAATCGATTGCTACGCCCGCATAATAGAAAGCATTGGAACTTGCTATTAAAATATTATTTACTAGCTTTTTGTGAGAACAAAGCTTCACGTGCTGTGGTAATAGAAAAGTCGCAGTTTCACCCGAAAGGCGAAGCATCGATTGCGATAGCAAATTAGTAGACAGCTATACGAATTAAGGATAGTAGTTTTATCGGCCGTACGAAGTTGTAAATATTCGCTTACTAATTAAATAAACAAGCACGGTGTCACGCGCGCACGGGTAAACATGAACACATTTTGCTCGATCACCGCGAGAGCTCGTCAAAACGCTGGAGTGAGAAAGCCCGCAAGCGGCAGTGAGCAAATTGACCTTCGCGATGGCTCTCGCTTCAACGAGAAGTAAACGTGGAAAGCGCAGCGCATACGACGCTACCGGCACTCGGCGAATGCACTTTGGCCCCTCGCAGATCGCTTTGAAGATGAGGCCCCCGCGGGCGCACACTTCTGCCGCGTCGCACATCGTTTTCAAGATAGCTCCGTGAGCAGCAGCCGCATAAGCAGAACGCACCCTCCCCCCCCCCCTCCCATCTCTGTCACCTCCTCCGCGTGACTCGCGCGTGAACGAAGAGCGTATGCTTCCGGCCGCCTTCCTCTCAACGTGCGCGAGATGAAGCTGTAGTTGCAGGCTCACCCTCGCACGCTTTAGCTCGCGCACAGAACGCACGGCGCGCGGCGACGATTTTATCACCGTTGAACTTTATACGGAACATCATGGCGACGACGACGGCAGAAATTCGCCTGGAGTGTCCATATAATGGCTATCGCAATAAAATTAGAAGAAATCATTTGTCTAATTCATCACGACGAAAATTATTTCAAGATTCACGACAATATCATGTGGGATAAGTGTGGTTCCAGCCGAGGCCATCGATGCTACATTGTGATTTCTGACTAGGTATACAGGGCTAGGTATACACTGCCTTCCGTACACATTATCCGCCCAGTCACATTCTACAGAGGCTGACGACACTGCACTCAGGGCTGGCCCACCTTCAAATACACAGTTGGAAAAGTTAATGTGCTCCCAAAGTTACATTACAGCGCCAGTGGATGACCGTGAGCTGGCAGCATGAATATTCCTGAGTGAAACAGAAATCGAAACACCGACTAAATCAACGTAGCATGGTCCACTGTGGTCGTCACTTTGTGTACAGCTTTGTAGAGCTCCAGCCGCTTTCTCGCTTGATTTTAGGATGACATTAGCCCAAAGCGACCGCTACCATGAGGACCTAACTGCCCATGCGCGAACTCTCCTCTCGATTTATCTGGTGCAGCAGCACCGAGTCGACTGCGCCAGCACGAGCTTCAGCTGTCTGCACACTGTCACATAATTTACTCCCACCGGTGTACATCAAACTATAACACACCCTTACACTCAAAAAGAGTGTAGGGATGTGATTTAGAAACCAATTTCAACCTTATACACATTTAAGTGCTGGATGGAGGGGTGGAAAAAAAAAACACCGCATATCCACGGGGTGAATGATGATGAGTGGGCGAAGCTCCGGAGGCAATCATCGGTAAACCGTGAATCTTCCGTGTAATTCGCCCAGTCTCGCCACACTAAATCGAACGATTGACTTCCACCAATGACACGCGCCATATGTGACGTCGTTCCTATTTTATAACAGCGCCCTTCATTATAATTGCACCATGTCCCACTTAAGGGGACGCTAGCACAAACGCGTTAGAAACGTGCAGTACTCTCTAGTAAGGGGGAGAGGCCACAGCGTCTTACGCAGCCGTTGACACATGCCGGATCGTGCACCGCGTTTGCAGACGCCATCACATGACTGCTGAAAGAGTATAACCCCCGTATTCATAAACGCTCCTCGACTTGAACTTGACTTGCCACCGCCTTCAACGCGTTTCGAACGCGCTGCCCAAGGCGGTGGCAAGTCAAGTTCAAGTCGAGGAGCGTTTATGAATACGGAGGTAAGGCGGAGATGCCACAGCGTCTTACACCAGCTTCTTACACGGGGCGTAACGCGCTAGCACAAACGCGTAAGAAACGCGCAGTCTTTCGTTAATGTTGGGTATTTATTGTCATCGTGGTGCGTGTGTTCATGTGCGCTTCGTGGCGTAGTGGTTAGCGCCGCGCGACGGACACAACTTTCGGAATTTTTTTTTCTCATAAATGTAGACGTGGCTACCTACTACGACTGCTACTACTACTACAGAGGAGGGACAGACCCACACCCTAAGGAGCTTCGCCCCTAAAACTTCAGGTGGCCACACCTGTACGGGGTGTTTCCACCTGCCTGGCTAGTCCCATGTTGGGAGCGGGATGTCAAGCCTCCCAGCCCTATCAAGGGCGTACTGGATAGCCAGGCCTTGCAGGATATGAAAGAGTTGATTAACCTGAAAGAAAGTATCCTCATCAGGTTAATCAACTCTTTCGTACACATTTAAGGGTGTAAATTATTATACAATGTGCTGTCTATGCAGTAAAGAATAAAACTGAGGAGGGAGCAAGACAACCGGCCGTAAGCCTTTGCGAGTCAACTTCCTCGAACGCCATACGTTTTCACCCGCAAAATGCGCACACCACGCGCTGAACCATGGCAACCGCGCGCTGTGCGCTACTTGGTTCGTGATAGGATTTGTCCCCCTACTCCTTCCTCCCGTTCAGGGTAACCAACCGGAACTACCTCTGGGTAACCTGCCTGCCTTTCTATGCATTATTTCTCTCTCTTGACCACCACTGCCCGCCGAAGGTCCAGCCGTGCTGCTCGTTTCTTCTCGCCTCATTTCGCTCTCTCGCCTCAATTCAGGCCTTCAGTTCACGGCCTCTCAACCTGCAAACGTCGTGGCCGTCGCAACAGCAGCGCTTGCTCCAGATCTTCCGCACGATTAGCCACGCGTTTCAGTTTACGAGCGGCTCAGCAATGCGCAGGCGATGAACTCGGCGCAAACGCGCGTGTTCAAAACGGGAACGAACCCTTGCCATCACGTGCTTGCCTCATTGTCCGATGATTCCTCATCTTTATTCTAATGAGATTAGTAGCATTATTTGCCAAGTTCAGCCGTTTTCAGCATATCTATCTTTATATCTATCTATCTATCTATCTATCTATCTATCTATCTATCTGTGTGTCTGACTATCTAGTCGCTTACACCGATCCAGTGGCCCAAGTTGTCTACCAGGTTGGGCGACTATAGGTATGTGCTCGTGGTTCAGCCTCGTCATCGGGTTGTCGTCATATCGCGGTCGTTCCACCCTCGCCGTCATACACTTCCCGTCACCCCATTGTCATCACGTCGTTGTCGTTGCGCTTTCACCGTTATACTATCGTCATTGTTTGACAGAATTATCACCTCAATGCCGTCAAAGCGTCCTCGTCATACCGCCTTTGTCAATTCATCGACGTCATTCTTTCTTCGTGATTGCGTCGCCGCCACGGCGTCGGCGTCACCTATACTCGTTTTCATGCCGCCAAGCTCATAGGCGACCCGGGCGAGCGAGAGCCATCATAGCAAAGTGGGACGACCCCATATTCTGTCGCATATCGCCGAAGCAACAAAAAGTCTAGGAATGCCCACTCCAGATGGGAAGTCAACGCGATTTCGGAAATAAGGTGTGTCGCGTCATTGTCCCAACGGTAATCGCATTATCGTCGACACTCGTCGTGAGATAAGTTTTGCCACATTTTTTTTTTCTCATGACTAGGCTTCACGATTGTCACTTGACGTCTTCCTCTTCAGTTTTCTTCAAAAGTACCGCCGGTATGCCGCCACCACCCCGAGCCAATAAAGTGTAGAAGGCCGATAGCATGACGTAAAGCTGCGATGCTTCCTACTGTTCTACGTTAAATCCTGTGACCCACTAGTATTTCCAACAGCCTCCTACTCGAGTTTGAATTGAATATAAATAAACATTTACTTGCTTTCAAAATGCGTTTCAAGTCGATTCTCACTTTGGCTGACACATAGCTGGTGCACCGATCCGATCACGCCTGCCAAGGCGCTCGTCTTTGTCGCCGCCGACGGCGTCACATATGTTGGCTAAAGTTAGCGTATCCCACAAAATGACGAGAAGTAGGAAACAGGTGACGTTGAAAGTGAGCTTCTTCCTAAAAAGTAGTGCTCAGTGTTGAGCGTTTCCATGGTGGAAAGCCGCCGAAACGAGGGTATCTCTACTCGCTGGTTGTAGCGCACATCGAACGTGTCAGAGCGAGGCAGCTCGCCAGGCCTACACGATTGCTCTTCGCTAAACGGCTAGCGGGAAGAAAAAACAGTGCAATTTTTTCTCATACGTGACATAATTGCGCATATGCAAATAAGACCGAAATAACCGACCAATGGGCTTGTTGGTGTTGCGTTATGCGATCTAGAAGAGAAACCGTCCACGCAACACGCAAGACACAGAAAGAGTGTCGTATATTGGTTTCTTTGTGGTCTTTCATGCCCTGCTTGCACTACACACCACATAGTTCAAGTGTTAAGAGAAATGTGAGCATTATGACGAGAGCCGCGGCTTCGCGACAAGCTCCGGCAGCCTCTGATGGCACTCTCACAGTTTTACAACTGCGAACAATCATTCTAGTCTGAATGCGCGCAAATAAGAACTGGTTCCCAGTATAACCACGTACTTGTCAATACGTGAGAAAGTTCGCTCGTACACACAAATTTATCTTGCATCATAGCGTTTCCTTATTTGCCAGTGTTCGGACACCTGTCAATCATTGATCGGCTTATAGTCAGACAAATGCAGCGATGATAGGCCATTCACAGATATCTCTTAAGAAAGCGACATTTTAAGAGTACGGCTCTCCAGATATCATTAAACTTTTCACTCTCTCTCTCTCTCTTTGATTGTACCGACCCTCGTATTTCTTTCAACTGCGAGAAAAACAACGACAACCAATTCATGATCAGCTTTGAATACTATTCACTGAAGAACGACAACCACAGGAAACCAACTTGGGTCAATAATTCACGGCTGCTGAGCACGCAGACTTAATGCAAAAAAATCATCCATAAAAAAATATTCAGCAGGAAGCCAGCCAAGCGTTCATGTTTACTGTCATAAGTGCAAGGCTATAAACAGTAAGAGCGAGCCAGTTTTCATAATAAGCAGCCATTTCGTGCACCATCGCTTCAAGCGTCGTCACGCAAGACGCGTGTACACGCTCTTCTGACTCCCACGTGGTCTAACGCCCGCATTTCTTTTTTTTTTTCACCTCACTTAGGCCGTTTCGTTTTTTACGTTCCATGAAATGTGGCTGCTTTAACGTTCTTTCTACGCTACTTGTTTTGCAAGGGGCAATGACGTTTGGCGACACAGCACTTTCCGTCCGCGTAAAAAGCTTCAAAGCTAGGCCCCATTTCGAGCCTGAAACCGGGTATGTCTGTTTGTCGCGCATTCCCCCACGTGTCGCTTGCTCCTCTTGGTGAACGCGTGCGACGGACACGTGTGTTGCACCAGCGCTACTGCAGATGTGGAAATGCAGAAATGAAGCAATATATCGTTGAAAACGATCCATATGCCAATGCGCAAGGCTCTTTTGAAGCCAGATGAACGAAGTTCAGGCAAATAAGTGCACTGGCCATAATTCTGGCAAAACTGCTATATTTTTATAGTTCCCGTAGACACGCGCTCCCGTAGACACGCGCTCCCGCTCTCAGACGTTGCGGTGGATTTGTTATGCTTATCCGTTTAAATATCTAAGAAAGCGTACATTTCGCAACGCGTGAAGGCAACAGGTGACTGCGCACAGGCATAGTGATTGATAAAACAACATTCTGCCGAAAATTATCAATCTTGTAAAACCTCCTTTCATGCTGGGAAATAACTTAACCTAATATATCCTCACGTTAGCTTTCTGCTCAGGTTAAATTTATAAACGTGGCCAAGGTTTCTGCGGCTAGTTTGCAACAATTGTTGCCCGACGGCCAACAGTGAACCATTTGAGAAGTGTAATGCGCAGTCGCCCGCTCGATTTGCCTATACTATGTTGTTGTTGATGTTATTGATTATGATGTAGTAGTAGTAAGTAGTAGTAGTTGTTCTGGGGGTTGTGATTGCCGTCGGCGTTGTTTATGCTGTTGTGGTTGTCGTCCTCGTCATCGTCATCGTCCTCGTCATCGTCATCGTTGTTGTTGTTGTTGTTGTTGTTGTTGTTGTTGTTGTTGTTGTTGTTGTTGTTGTTGTTGTTGTTGTTGTTGTTGTTGTTGTTGTTGTTGTTGTTGTTGTTGTTGTTGTTGTTGTTGTTGTTGTTGTTGTTGTTGTTGTTGTTGTTGTTGTTGTTAATGATGTAGCTGATAGGAATTTCTCAATTTCGTCCGCCCTTGCTTCAACCCAGCACGATCGTGAAACACAGAAGGCCACTGTAGCACCGTTTCCTTCCATAGCAGTCAACCGTGGTTCGTATATACCGCGCAGCGGTTGCTACAGCCGGAAAACACTCGTGGAGCATCACCCATGGTGTTAGTAGTAGAACGCTACCGTAAAACACCCTTTTATGACTGATTTATTGTTACCACTGCCCCGTCCTCGCTGTGCCTTGCTCTACTCCCAGCCTCCTCACATTAACAAGAAAACACGACAGCTTTCGCGTCTCTGACCAAGAGCTTGTTCGCTTCTTTCGAACGGCCAAGAGAGAAGTAACCGAGGACTACGCTAAACCTGAGCTTGAAGGTTGTCAACTGAGCACGCTCTGTTGGCAAGCGAGAGCTAGATAATAAAACAAAAACGAGGACGGGGAGGGGGGGGGGGGGGGGGGGGAGGTAGAGATGGGTGCCAAGGAAAGAAGCTTAATGCCCCCTTTTTTTTCGTTAAGTAGTCTAGACAAGCCCAGAATACGAGCAGCGCCACTACGCCCACGCGCCACGGCGCGATGTGAGCAATGCCGCAGCGACTGTAATCTAAGACGACGACCGCTACCGGACGATGAGGCCTCCCACGCGAACGTTCAGAGCGTGTACATACTACAGCGGACAAGCGCGCGCAGCCCGTGATGCAGCCGTATATTTACCCCGTGCCCGACTCCCACGCTCAATCTGTCTTGTCCGCGTACGCTGGCCGTCTCGGCCACTCGCAGCCAACAGGCAGTCGCTTTCACAAAACCTTGGACGGCACAACCTATAGCGCAACAACACCTTGCATAAGGTCATGCGGGAGAGGGGGGGGGGGAGAGGAAAGGGCCCAACGCTATCTGTCGCATGGACAAAATATATGGCTGCAAATAAAACGCGGTCCCTAATTGGCTAAGCAGTGTGTTTACGAAAACGGGTACGAGCAGTCACTTGCAGCCCGAGAGAATAACGGACTCTGTTGGATCCCGATGAGCTACAATAAAAGGTCCCAACAAATGACGCGAGCGCAGGGCGAACGCGAGAAATTTGAATTGAATTCAGCAAAACCCCCATTGCATCCATCATGGGAGGAGTTAGAGGGGAAGGGCAGAGCGTGAGAGGGAGAAGAGATTGTGTTACGTATCAGGAATGGCAGAAGACTATCGCCTTTCGACGTCACTTGCAGCTAAGCAAGCAGATATGCAGCCATTTTTTTTTCTAAATCAGAAACTCTAACTGCCCTATGTGCGCAAGGTAGGATCTTGGCTGTTCTAATAGTCGCATGGACTCGTGCTACTCATTGTTCTTTGGGCTCTTCAAATGAATAATGGCCATCTGTTAGTCCTACCTTCAGCACTGCACAGTTGTTCTAGAATGTGTAGCCTTTAACTTTGCTGGTCCTTCCCACTTTTTACGAAGAACCAAGTCGTCCAGCAAGCAACTTAGTTGAATAGATTTTTCGATCTCAGGTTGCAAAGCTGGCTTTAAGTACAATATTTCGTTCTAATGCACATGCTTTGATCCAAGGGAACAAGCATGCATGTGTGCAGCGAAACTCTCTGTAGCCCTTCGCAAGAGCAAAGAGAGGAAGCATGTGTTACATGTCCTCAGTATCGTTCGGACACACAGCCAGTTCCACAAAGAAGCTGCGTCCCTCCCCAGAATTGCGTATTTCGCGTAAGAGAACATGACATCGTTCATCCCTCTACGCAACATCTTCATGGGAAAAAAAACAGGATATAGCCAATATCAGCGGACAGTCTTACATAACCGCTCTACACTCACCAACCAAGTAGTGCAACCACGTACACATCCTGCTCTGCGTGACCAAAAAAAAATGCTTGATAAAAAGCCAGCATATAATGTGGGCTCACAGATGTCGCTAAAGAACACCGACCTGTTAATCGAATGACAAATGAAATCCAACGCATTGTTTAGTTCACTTCATTTTTATTAACTTAGCCATTGGGTATTGAACACTGGGTTCGTTCTTGGCCATTCCTCCAGGATGCTTATGTTCATATCCATTTTATTTTTTATTTATTTATTTTTGGTACATACTACAGCCAAACTTTGGCTATACCAGGAGTAGGAAAAGAACAACAATTTTACCTATACATGACAACTGTGAAATAGAAGCAAGAAATTCATCTAATGGGCATTCGCGTACATTTCCGGGCAAAGCATTCCAGCACTGCATCTTGTGAGGGAAGAAACTGTACAAAGCCCAGTCTGAACGAGAACTATACGGAACAATATTTAGAGTATGATATTGTGGAGTATAGAATCAGGGAAACAGTTGACTTCAGTCAACCAAAAGAACAGGCTGGCTTCAGGAAGGGATATTCTACGATGGATCATATCCATGTCATCAATCAGGTAATCGAGAAATCTGTGGAGTACAAGCAACCTCTCTATATGGCTTTCATGGATTATGAAAAGGCACTTGATTCAGTAGAGATATCAGCAGTCATAGAGGCATTGCGTAATCAAGGAGTACAGGAGGCATGCGTGAATATCTTAGCAAATATCTACAAGGACTCCACAGCTACCTTGGTTCTCCACAAGAAAAGTAGAAAGTTACCTATCAAGAAAGGGGTCAGGCAAGGAGACACAATCTCTCCAATGCTATTCACTGCATGCTTAGAAGAAGTATTCAAGCTCTTAGACTGGGAAGGCTTAGGAGTGAGGATCAACGGCGAATATCTGAGCAACCTTCGGTTTGCAGATGGCATTGTCCTTTTCAGCAACAATAGAGACGAATTACGACAAATGATTGAGGACCTTAATTGAGAAAGTGTAAAATTTGGTTGAAGGTGAATATGCAGAAGACAAAGATAATGTTCAATAGCCTGTCAAAGGAAGAAAAATTCAGGATCGCTAGTCAGCCTTTACAGACTGTAAAGGAGTACGTTTATCTAGGTCAATTACTCACAGGGCACCCCGATTATGAGAAAGAAATTTACAGAAGAATAAAATTGGGTTGAAGTGCATACGGTAGGCATTGCCAAATCCTGACTGCGAGCTTACTACTGTCGTTGGAAAGTGTAAAATCATTGCATTCTAGCGGTGCTTACATATGGGGTAGAAACTTGGAGGTTAACAAAGAAGCTCGAGAACAAGTTAAGGACCGCACAAAGAGCGATGGAACGAAAAATGTTAGGCCTAACGTTAAGAGACAGGAAGAGAGCGGTGTGGATCAGAGAACAAACGGGGATAGCCGATATTCTAGTTGACATTAAGCGGAAGAAATGGAGCTGGGAAGGCCACGCAATACGTAGGATGGATAACCGGTGTACCATTAGAGTTACAGAATGGATACCAAGAGAAAGGAAGCACAGTCGAGGACCACAGAAAACTAGGTGAGGTGATGAAGTTAGGAAATTTGCAGGCGCAAGTTGCAATACGCTAGCGCAAGACAGGGGTAATTGTAGATCGCAGGGAGAGGCCTTCGTCCTGCAGTGGGCATAAATATAGGCTGATGATGATGATGATGATGATCGTCGAGTACTCGAGGGGGCTGAAAATTAAATGTAATCCTGAGAAGAACAACGTCGCGAATTTACATAATTGTGGAAAAACTTCCAACAATCAAAGTGGCGACGTTTATGGAGTGCGATTAGAGTGTGATTCTATCTTTAAATACTTGGTAACAAAATCAAACATGTGAACAGTTTGCGCGTTGTTTTATTGTAACAATTGCGCCATCAATACGTATACAGCGTGGGGAAACCTTGGGAGTCGCTCCAATGGAAATCGCGCCGGAATCGACGCGTGTGAAAGCTCCCAGCGGAAATCACTCAACGATGTGCGCGGCAGCAGCGATATTTGTCACCCCAGTCGCTGCATGTGCAACAGCCTTTTTGTCGCTCCATCAACGTCATTTCTTCGACATTCCATCATCGTCATACACTGTTCGTCATGCCGACATGCACGTACGGGACCATGGCAAGCGTGTGGGATAGTAAAGCAGACCGATATTGGACAGAGTGTCTGTCTCATATAGACAAAGCAAGGCAAGTCGCAGAATGATTCCTACATATTTTATATAAACATGGGCACAGCAATATCATGTGCCGCCACATTGTTCGAATGCTAATCACAGTACAGTGGACAGTCATCGTCAGATGGGTTCTGCCGCAATTTTTTAGGCTTGAAATGAGATTCTAAGTTTAAGTGTTCTCAGCGCATTGCCTTCCTCAAGCATAAGTCAGCATTCGGTATTCGAGCAATAATCAAATCAACGGCGTATTTTTGCATCGACGCGTCATTGGCACTACAATTTGCTTTCATCATTATTGCATCACTTACGTATTCTTTCTCGTGGAAACACAGAGAACTGTCATATCTCGTCTATTCAAAACCTCCAAACCAAGGGATGCTCATAGAGCTAACCGCAATTTTCTCTCGACTGCTGCTTTGTTACTTGGTCAAATGAACATCATTCTTGTAACGAGCACGTTCAGGTGTCCTCTCACAATTTTGTCCTCTAAGTTACTTAAAAAAACACTTTCATACCAATTCAATAATTATAGGTATGTCATTATTAAAAATAGCACTAGGTTTTCATGCTACTCCAAATTTCTAGTGTCCATAGTTCATCCTAAGAAATGACATCTTTCCTCGCGGCTATAAAACTGGAATAATTTTTCTTATTCCTTCAAACCTTCATCATAATTTTATTCATTTCATATAAACATGAGCTGAAGCGTTACTGCCTGTACACCTAAGTTGACATACCTTGTGACACTTGTATGTATTGTCAGTAATTTTAATGTAACTAGAGCATTGTATTTGACATTGTATTTCAACTGTCGCACTTCTGTATATTACGCGACATTGTTTGTCCTTTTTTTCTGTTCTTAGATTTTACTTGCAACATTCTTTTTTTTTCAGTTTGCAGCCTTTGGTCCATGTCTGACCCTTTTTATATTAACTCTAAGCCCTGTTCTAGCCTTTGATTTAGGGACCTTCATCTGTATATACTATCCGTAACTCATTCACAGTATTCGAACGAATAATCAATTGAAACTACTGTTTCTGAGTAATCCGAACTCACGCTGTGTCTGCAGATCCCCTAATGCAATTAGGAAAGTTTGCCCTTTGTACGGTGCACGCAAATTGCAACGCGCATCGCACCACGAGCGTGGGTGCGAGGGAAGTGATTGCCAGCGGCTGTTCGTCTCACGCGATGGGCAATATGAGAAGGCAATCGCGAATGCATCCGCCACTCACATTCATTCGGTATCGTTTCTCGGTTCTTGATTTTGTGCCACGTGTGCCACGCGATGTTTGAACAGCCATATGAGGCCCTGCTTGCACGATCTCCCGGCGAGAACCTATAGCCTCATAAGACCCTGTGCCCACCACCCATCGAAAACAGGTTTCGTCATTTTCAATGTTAAGCAGGGGACCATAAATGAAAGTAATCTTGTTGTAACCAATAAAGCTAGATCTAGATACAAGCTCGAGTTGTATGTCAAGTGTGTAATAATTGTATTGCCATTAGGTTTCGTCGAAATTGACACTTTGCGTAAGACGTACTGCGTCATCGTCACCGACGACAAAAATTAAAGTTTTGCACATTTGAAATGCCAGAGTTGACGCGGCAGTCCAGGATGACAAGTGAAGGCGAGGAGTCCTCCATCTGATGTTTAAACTGCATCTATTTGTTTAGTAAAACAAAACACGATCTTGTTTGAATGAACTAGAAAAACGGACTGTATATATCCACATATATGGAGGTGCCGATGTGAGAGCATGTGTCTATGAAATTTGATCAAGCAAGTACTTTTTTCCGAATCATGGCACACCGGTTCATAAAGAGTGACGTGTCACTAGGATTTAGTTCGGTCTGAGGAGATCAGTAAATCTGAGTAGCAAGAGCGATGCAAATGCGGAGATCCTGATGCGTAAGGTATCCTGAAGTTGTCTCCTCTACTTCTATTAAGCAGGTGTTTGCCTGGAGGACCCTTGACCAATGTGTTAGAAAACAAGTAGTTTTGTTTGGTTTATATCTACCTTAAGCTTAAGGGGAATGAAATTAGAAATCACATGTCGAGTTTAATAATGTGACGTATACAAAAATGACTGATCGAAATTGAGCGGTGGGCGTGTAGCAAACGTTAAATCAGTGTAACTTAAAACCTTAATTTTTGTCATCTTCAAACGTTCCATCGTGTGTGCTTAGCTCAATCTAAATATCTAGCCAATCCAAAGCCAGGAATCTGTAAGAAATGCCGCAATTAAATTGTCAATTTTCTAAGATCGCTAGTACGTTTTCTCGCAAATTAAAATCTAACAGTTTGTATGTTTTTTGTTTGGTTGCTTGCTGGTTTGTTCGGTTGATTAGATTTTGCCGGTTTGTTAGCTTGTTTGTTGGTGCGTTTGTCTTATTGTTTGTTTGTTTCTTTTTTGTTCGATTGTTTGCTTGCTTGCTTGCTTGTTTGTTTGTTTGTTTGTTTGTTTCTTTCTTTGTTTGTTTGTTTGTTTGTTTGTTTGTTTGTTTGAAACAGCTTAACTTCGATAGGTACAGCTTGACAAAGCCAGAAACTATCCAGCTTCACATAGAATGTCAGACGCTCTTGCAGAACCAATATAATGAACAAGAAACTTTGCTTCGAAGCTTTTACAAAAATTGTTGTCGCGTTTTAAATTACAGAAATTTTATCTGGTTGCGGCGTGTGTTTCATTCGATATTTTCTTCCTTCATCCATTTATTGCGTTAAATAAAGACAAGTCAAAGTAATCTATTGTAGCAGGTGAAGTTCGCTCATAACCTAAAATTCAGCCTCGTGTCATAAAATGGTAGGAAAGTGGAAAATTCATAACGCAGCACTCTAGTCAGGTATAGGTGTTCGAACAGCGCTTATCAAATGCCCCACCGCAAGAACGAAGACAGAGAAAATCTTCGGTTTCAGGAAAATAATAAACAGTTGGTGGCTTCTGGCTTCTTTCGCGTTTCAATGCGATCTCTAAACAAACTTTCTTTTGAAGTATTTGTGAAATTCAAATAACGAATCGAATATTTTTGATTCCTAATCATTCGAAAATATTCGATTCGTTATTTAAAACTGACACATCCCTAAAAAGGATGTTTCTTTGAGAAGTCGCATTAAGACGCGACAAAACCCACAAGCCGCCAACTCATTCGTAAAAAAAAATATTGGGTGTTTCGAATATTAACTATTTGATTTGGAGATCGACTCGAATAGTTATTAGTCATAACTACAAGTGTTCCTGGAATAGTTTTCGAATAATCATCACGGATTACCAAGCACTCATAAAATGGAAAACTAGAACAGCGAGGGATTGATTTTTCTCCATAATTTGACTACCCGAATCTAACGCATAGCCCATGCTAGGACCTATGTACTATCTAGTGGGTAAAATTGAACCTATGTAGGTACGGTATTGATTTTGGAGCAATCCGGCTGTTCAATGCTCATGTGACCGTGATCCTCATGCGCCACTAATCTCATGTTATTGTCATGTGTCTAGGGTATTGTTCTATCTATGGCATTTGATGGCGGAGCTTTCTGTTGACAATGGTATAGGCGGTGCTTTGGTACTCTCGTTTCGCTCGTGAAGCTCACATTTCGCTAAACATTTTGGCTAGTTTTATAGCCAGTCGTTTATTTAAGATTTAGTGACAAAATAGCACCTTAAGGCTCTGCTATAAAGTACTGTATTTCACTGCACAGTGACAAAATAACAACTTGATTACTCGTAGTCTCTGCTTTATAGGAGCTTATTTCAATGCAGTGTTGTAATGTTATTTTGTTTTCACTATAAATTGATGAAAGTTTCAAGCAATGTTTTGCGAAGCCAGAGAACTCTATTGAAAGAAGTGGTATCGTTATCGGAAAACAATTAGAAAAGTATATGATTCGTATTTGTATTGAATACAGTATCATCATATTCAATTATTGTTCGATTCGGCTTTAAAGGTTCCGATTGGCACGCCCCTAATCTTTTATCTGTTTTCTTCATATGATTGTACGTAACTAAAAATCGAGCCCCTCAGATCCATTAACGGCTCCCTTGGTCATTGCATAGCCAGGGCCTCGAATATGGCAGCCTTGATGTCGTGAGGTAGCATGTGAGAGTTTATTAGTCAATCGCCTGCTGATAAACTCACGTACCACGTGAACCCTGTGGTAAAAGCAACTTCCACGTCAGCTGCCTTGCCGTGAGTGGCGCCGGCTAAAACTCCCAGCGCTAATCTTCTGCACATAGCCAAGTACCTAAGAAAGTTGACGAAGGAATGACCACTTCGCTAGCTTAATGGAGAGCCACTGCACGCGTTATACGGAGGATATGGGTTTGGCTTCCACCTGCGGAAGTTATCTTTCTTGTACACTTTCATTTCCCTCTATCCCTAATGTTTTACATCTCAGATGAACATAACAATTTCGCTTATGCTTTATTTGGCTTCATTGTTTTCTTCATATGACTCTACCTCCAGATGGTCTTGCGCGGCAGATGGTCTTGCCGCGCGTGCCGCTGGGCTTCTGGCAACACCTCCAGATGGCGCTCGCCTCCGCGCATCCCGGCCGGCGCCATCGTGGCAGTGTTTCACAGTTTGTACATGTGGCACGTGCTGTGCTTGCTTTCCTATGCGACAAAAATGCAGGCTGCTTGGCTGTGGAGGTCGTTGACTGGACTGTGTAAACATTACAATCGTCCATAGCCTGTAGAGAGCGCTTGGAGATGGCGTCGCAACGGCGTGATGGACACGTATGCAGAAGAAGCACGTAAACATGCGCCAGCAAGATGGCTCCAAAGCTTGCACTCAGCGTCGACGACACCCCGGCCCGCAAAAGGCGCCAAGTGGAACAGAAACATCTTCGCCCACGCAGCGAAACGTGGGGCAGGCTGCCAATGAATGTATACAATGTATGCATACAATGACAATAATAAATTGAATTGCGTACAGCCCCATTATTCAATCAAAGTTTAACACTTCTGCCATGGTGCGATGTGCCATGTTAGGCAATCATAATGCTCAACACTCTCAGAGATTATGAACAATGACGCACAACAACGCCTTAAGCAAACACGTCTTCCGGTGTGTTCTGTGGACTACGCTGGCAAACAGCAGTGGTGCACGCAAGGTAACGTTTAACATCAACTCACCACACTCGTATTGGACTAAACACTCAATAAATTTCACATTCGCCGGTGCTTCAATAACTGCTCCACATCATCTTCAAGGGCATGAAGCGGAATACCTGAAAACTTTGATACTAGTCCTTTCAGAATTGCATGGCAAACGTATGACAGACATCTGTAATTCTTCAGCTGCACACAAAAACCTTTCATCCTTGCTTTGTATCTTATTCAAATTACCCGTAGTCACCTGGCTCAAGCGGACTAATCGCATGAGCGATAAAGTTAGGGTGCACGTATTTTCTGAATTAAAATCAGGCATCGCCCACTACCTTGTAGCCGTAGGGACGGTAATGACTCAGCCATGAAAATTCCGTCTCCAAGCCGTTATTTATAATCTTAAATCTCCGATCCCTCAGAGTGCAGTAGAGAAGTTACATAAACAGGGATGAAGTGTGAAAGGCTGACCTGCGGTTCAGTACGTGGACCTATCTTTGGCTTTCTTCACCGACTGAAACATCGGCCAGCCTGTCTGAGGCACTTTACCCCGTTTATGTAACCTCAATACCACAGTGTGCCACACCATCTGTCGGCCCCCTTCGTGATAAAGCACTCCTTAAAGTGACGCAGTTGTAATACCATAAGTGTAGTGAATGAATATCAGCAATCTATCAATGAATCAACGCTTCTTTTAACCGCCAGATCAGCACATATCTTGTTGTTTGTGCTGCTGAACTCGAGGTCGTGAGTTCGACCTCGGCCGCGGCGGCCGCATTACGACGGGAGGGGGGGGGGGGGGGGGGGGGGGGGCGACGTGCAAGATTTAGGCGCACGCTAACGAACCCCAGGCGGACGAAGTTATATCGGCGTGCCTCATAATTAAATCGTAGTTTGGGCCTCACACGAACCCCAAATGAATTTTTACATGTTGTCGAAATTAGCTTTCTTTTAGGAGCCCTCCATGAACGAAAACAGAAACCCGCGACCTTATATAAGTCGTATTCATTTGGTAAGCCGAAGAGACATGCAGACTCGGAAAGAATCATTTGCAACAACACTTTGTGAACATTTCTGCTGACTGCCTGTACAAAAACGGCATGCGGTTACCACTTAAGCTTACCGTTGGTAAACGAAACCCTGTTTTAATGCCCAACTCGGATTTCCCAATTCCAATGCACGGGTAAAAAAAAAACCAAACGCAGTTTGCGGGAACCCCTCATGTGGTTTGGATTACATTCATTTGAGCCAAGCAGGAGGCTTAACCTTGCTGCGCTCCAATTTTTCTATGCGAATATAAATGAAACGTAGGATATCTTTCGCTGTACGAAACCGCTGAGCACGACTAAAACAAAATTGCTGCTTGTACGAGACAAAGTTGACATTGACAGACCAATTCAGGAATAATCTTTTTAGGGCCCTCGGATACTCAAAAAACGCTACCTTTAAAGAATAGTCAAATTTCGACTTGAAAAGGCCAAACGTGGAGGTAGATATGTGGAATGCAACTGTGAATAAAAAAAAGAGCCGGCAGATCCCACGCCCTGCGGGAATCGATGTTATGCGAAGCAGTGTGTGGGGAGCCTACCAAGTTAACGAAACGACCACGAGAGCACCAAGACGTAGGCGGCTCTTTCATGACCTACGTGACACGCATGTCATGACATTCATGTCATGAGTCCTCAGGAGTCACTTCAGCTACACCTAAGAGACCTTAAGGCAAAAGCCTTAGTCATGCTCATGACTATGAGCATCAACCTTTAGCGTTTCCTTCACTTAGTACCACATCCGAACCAATTCCATTGGTTTTTTGGTGTTAATCTTATTTCGCTGAGTCATTGACGTTTTTCCTGAGTCATACTCATGACTACGACTTCAAACACCAGTGTTTCCTTCACTTAGTACCCGCGTCAGAACTCATTTCAGTGGCTTTTGAGTGCTAATATTTTTTCGGTGAGTCATTGTCATTAATGCTGAGTCATGCTCATGACTATGACTTCTACAAGCATCCTTTAGTGTTTCCTGTGCTCAGTACCCCCGTTCGAAGATATTTCAGTCATTTGTGAGTGTTAATCTTTTTCGCTGGGTCATTGTCACGACCTACATGACACGCATGTTTTGACATTTATGTCATGACCTATCACTTATGTTCGCCATACACTCCTGTCATACTATGCCAATTTTGGTACCTACCAAGTTAACGAAATGACCATGACAGTACCAAGACGTAGGCGGCTGTTTCATGACCTGCATGACACGCATGCCATGACATTTATGTCATCGCATATATATCATGTATGTTCCTCATATACTCTTGTCATAGTATGCCAATTTTGGTACATACGAAGTTAACGAAACAGCCATCAGAGCACAAAGACGTAGGCGGCTAGACAGATAGATAGATAGATAGATAGATAGATAGATAGATAGATAGATAGATAGATAGATAGATAGATAGATAGATAGATAGATAGATAGATAGATAGATAGATAGATAGATAGATAGATACTGTCAAAGGAGCAAATGCTTCGCATTTAAAAGGAAGGCTAAACCGAGCAAAGAGTTTTGAATATTTCTAGTGCTACGAGGCACTGCAGTAATGAACGAGGATGACAGGGCTGACGAAGACGTCGATCGCCGATAGTCGCGCGCACGGGCTTCATTTTGTATGCCTGTCTTCTGCCCGTTGTATATATGTTGTAAATATATTGCTAAGCGTCTTTTCTCCCGGTAACATTGTGGTGGAGGTGCGGGACCTTCATCTCCCACCCGTTCCTACTGCATCCGACAATGCTGTGTGCATCATCCACCACGAGATTGAAGCTGCCTTCTCAGTTCCCCTTCAGGTACGTACCCCGGACGAGTCCCATGCATCCATTTCCCTTATCCAGGCCGTTCGTGCATCAAGAACTAGCAAACGCTGGATAACTGCCGCTTTGCCCAGTCAACGAACCCGACTACCGCCCACCTGCAGAACCTGAGCTATCCAGAAGCATATACGTTCGCCCTCGTTATCAGAAGTTCCGCGGAATGGCACACTTCCGATGACAGGCCCATCTGCTTCTGTCGTGGACGCGTTGGACACATTTCCCGCCATTGTCGCAGTGCTTGGAACTTGCAGCCTTGGCCGAGCTATTCAAACATCCGATGTGCAGGTGGTAGTTCCCGAGTGCCGGCACACAATGAAGAAGACAGCGCTCCGTCATCATAGCCAGCCCGATCCAACCACTCCCCTTCGCCATCCCGACACCTGCCCCGCTCACCACTGCATCGTGGCTCTCCCTCCTATTATACTTCCGTCGCTCATCGGAAAACTGACTGGCGCAGCTCCGAGAAGTGAGGCCTGCCACTACGACCCGACCCGAAATTCCTCTGCTCACACTCCCTGGACATGCACAACCTCATCAAGGTAGACGTGAACGGTACACCTGTTATTGCACTCATTGACACCGGCACCCACATATCGGTCATGAATTCAAACCCCCGTACTCGTCTGAATAAAGTTCTTACCCCTGCTCCGATCGCTTTAGTCCGCATAGCCGATGGTGCGACTCCGGATGTTTCTGGGTTGTGTACCGCCCGTGTCACTGTTGCCGGATGCCACGCTTCAGTTTTGTTGTGCTTCTTGTATCAGTGCCCACATGCAATCATCCTAGGATTGATTTTCTCTCAGCACATTCGGATCTTATTCACTGCTCTGCTGGTGTAGTTCAGCTTGCCTTACCTCATACCGTTGGGCCTTCTGATTATGCGTCGAGTCGGCTGTGTCCCGCCGATTGCATTCGCCTACCTTCATTCATACATACATTCGCTTAAATTTATAAAGACATCCTGTATGTATGACAGGTACGAATCCGTGGACATTTCGGCTCGAGTGGACAGCTGTTACTTCGCAGCGACTTTTCGACTGGAGGCCTTACCGAATAGGTCACGGAGCTTTTGCTTAAATGTATCAGCTCCCAAGTTCGGCCTCGTGATTGCCGTAGCACAACTTCGCCGTTCCGCGGAGATAAAAGACCACATTGACCAGCATAAATGTCAGGTCCTTGTGATTGTGATCGCTCACCCGTTCGTATTGCGTCAGCCACTCGTCAACGTCGGTGTCATCGGACCCGTTGAACGTTCCAGGGATTTGAGGGTGGGCTAGCACAATCGGGGTCCGCGGTGCAGAAGCAAATTCCCGCTGGTCTGCCGTGGTCGCCGCACCGCAGTGCCGACCGCTTCGGAGCTCCGTCGTCTGGCGTGATTGAATACTCAGCACCTACACCAGTGGGTGACGGTGCGTCAAATAGAGTAAATCGAAACACGATTCGTAAAGAGAGACTATTTACAGAGATGGCCAAATTAGCCGAACACGCGCAACGTTCCGATTACCGTCGTCTTGTCTGTTAATCCAAGGAGGTGGTTCTTAACAATATTGTCACGACCTCGCAGGGGACGTGGAAGCCGGCGTACAGCACGTATACAAGCACTTTATCTGAGCAGCAAAACGCAACGTCGTTGTCGTCTCTGTTTTTCTACCCACGCGCTACTTCAGCGTCGTTTCCATGGCCGGGCACATACCCGCGGCGACGATATAGCATGTGGCATTTGCCCCTCCTTTGAAAGAAGCATCGTCCCGATGCGCCAAGCGCCCAAGAAAGTGCAGTGATGGTGCAAAAGTGAGGTCATGATGCAAAATATGGCTTCATACGAAGCACGTGCACAACCTCGGGCAGATGCTGCCGGCGTTTGGAGCAGTAAGGACTGTCGGGCACAACTTCATAATTCACGTCACTGATGCGGCGTAGAACTGTGTACGGCCCGAAGTATCTTCGCAGGAGCTTCTCAGATAGCCCCCGCCGACGAATAGGAGTCCAAACCCACACCTGGTCTCCGACGTTGTACGTGACGGGTCTGTGTCGAAGATTGTAGTGTCTGGCATCGTAGTTCTGTTGCTCTTGGATGCGCAAGCGTGCAAGCTGCCTTGCTTCCTCGGCGCGTTGCGTAAACTCCTCGGCACCAGTCTCGTGATCACCACACTCGTGTGGCAGCATCGCGTCCAACAGTGTTGTTACTTCCCGGCCATAGACGAGGCTGAAAGGTGTCACGCGTGTTGTCTCCTGGCGAGCCGTGTTGTACGCAAATGTAACATATGGTAAAATCTCGTCCCAGTTCTTGTGGTCGACGTCGATGTACATACTCATCATGTCTGCCAGAGTCTTATTCAAACGTTCTGTCAGCCCATTGGTTTGGGGGTGATAGGCGGTTGTCTTTCGGTGAGTTGTACCACTTAATCGCAACACGGTATCCAGAAGTGCGGCCGTGAAAGCAGAACCTCTGTCGGTAATGACCACTGCGGGAGCGCCATGCCTTAGGACGACGGCTTCAATGAAAAATCGGGCTGCTTCGGCTGCTGTTCCTCGCTGGAGAGCACCTGTTTCGGCGTATCGGGTAAGATAATCTGTGACGACGATTATCCATCTATTGCCGGCAGAAGACACTTGGAAATGGACCTAAAAGGTCCATGCCAACTTGTGCGAACGGCGCTTGCGGTATCTGAACAGAATGCAGCAGTCCAGCAGGCTTGACGGGTGGGGTTTTGCGGCGCTGGCAATCCAGGCATGTCTGGACATAACGTTTCACGACTGGCGCAAGTCTCGGCCAGTAATACTTTAGCCTAATTCTGGATAATGTGCGGGAGTAGCCCAAGTGACCAGCGGTCGGCTCGTTGTGACAGGCGTGTAAGACTTCGTTCCGTAGAGATGCGGGAACGACAAGTAGGTAGCTGCTGCCACTGGGTGAAAAGTTCTTTTATTGCGATAGCAATTATATGGACACTCAAAAGCAGATTTCTGCCGTCGGCGTCGCCGTCGCCGTCGCCGTCGCCGTGAGGTTCCGTATGACGTCATTTGGAGAAGAAATCGTCGCCGCGCGCCGAACGCTGTATGTGCGAGTGAAAGGGCGCGGGGGGCGCGTCTTTCACGGGGAGTGAACGCACGGCGGAGAACAAACGCGCGTTCTGCGCCGTGCTCGCTTAAGGGCTGCAGAAGTAGGCGTCTCTGTTCTCCTTCACAATCACCATGTATGTAGAGCAAACGCGCCTTCTTCCAACGAGCGAGAGGCCGTGGGGGAGGGGGAGGGAAGGGAGGCGACGTTTAGCTGCGGCACGCAGTGCCTATTTTATTGCGATAGCAATTATATGGACACTCAAAAGCAGATTTCTGCCGTCGGCGTCGCCGTCGCCGTCGGCGTCGCCGTCGCCGTCGCCGTCGCCGTCGCCGTCGCCGTGAGGTTCCGTATGACGTCATTTGGAGATGAAATCGTCGCCGCGCGCCGAACGCTGTATGTGCGAGTGAAAGGGCGCGAGGGGCGCGTCTTTCACGGGGAGTGAACGCACGGCGGAGAACAAACGCGCGTTCTGCGCCGTGCTCGCTTAAGGGCTGCAGAAGTAGGCGTCTCTTTTCTCCTTTACAATCACCATATATGTAGAGCAAACGCGCCTTCTTCGGACGCGCGAGAGGCCGTGGGGGAGGGGGAGGGAAGGGAGGCGACGTTTAGCTGCGGCACCAAGTGCCTATTTATATCAGAGGCTCCAGCAACAGTCACCAACGCCGCACGCATTTTGAGCTAACGCGGGCAAAACGCCGATGGCGTCGACAACAGTTCTGCGTGTTGTTGCTACCAAAGCCGCTCACCTTACTTCGTATGACATTGCTGTGTTGCTATCGCATTCATTGCTTCGCCCTTAGGGCGAAACTGTGACATTTTTTGTAGAGAACGTCGTGACGCAAGCAAAATGAAGGCAGCGCTCTGGCGAATAACCTCGGCACGCAGCTTGTTTTTCCCTCTAAGTAATCAATAAGAGGTACCAGTTCTGTGTCCTCGCGTTGCAGGCGTGAAACGGCGACAGCGTCTACCATGCCTAGAAAAGCCGCGTCGTCATCGTCGTGCAATGCAGTCTCCACAGGCGACCGAGACAGGCAGTCGGCGTCGGCGTGCCGCTTCCCCGATTTGTAGACAACAGTGAAGTCGAACTCCTGGAGCCGAAGGCTCCAGCGTGCTAGCCGACCAGCTGGATCTTTTAAATTAGTCAGCCAGCAAAGTGCATGGTGATCACTGACGACGGTGAAACAGCGACCGTATAGGTATGGGCGAAATTTCAGGATGGCCCAGACTACCGCGAGGCACTCTTTTTCTGTAGTGGAGTAGTTAGTCTCCGTTCTGGATAGGGTCCTGCTGGCGTAAGCAAGCCCTCTTTCGGTGCCGTCCTGCCGCTGAAGAAGCACTGCGCCAAGGCCGACATTGCTAGCATCGGTATGAAGAATCGTCGGGGCGTCTTCGTCAAAGTGTGCGAGCACAGGAGGCGTCTGCAGCCGCTGCCGTAGCTCGTGAAATGCCCGTTGCTGCTCTTCGCCCCACACGAAGAGCAGGTGTCCATCTTCGCGGGTGAGATGTGTTAATGGACACGCGATGCGTGAAAAGTCCGCAATAAACCGCCGGTAGTAGGCGCAAAGGCCCAGAAAACGTCGCACGGCCTTTTTATCTGATGGCGTCGGGAAATTAGCGACGGCAGCGATTTTATCAGGGTCAGGTCGAACACCTTCATGACTAACCACGTGACCGAGGAATTGAAGTTCCTCAAAACCAAAATGGCACTTTTCCGGTTTCAATGTTAGGCCTGCTGAGCGTATTGCCTCAAAGACCGTCTTCAGTCTACGTAAGTGTTCGTCGAACGTGGCGGAGAAAACAATCACGTCGTCGAGGTACACTAGGCAGGTTTGCCATTTGAGGCCTGAGAGTACCGTGTCCATGAGTCGTTGAAACGTTGCTGGCGCAGAACACAAACCGAAGGGAAGCACCTGAAATTCATAAAGTCCATCGGGTATCACAAAAGCGGTCTTTTCACGGTCTCTCTCGTCAACTTCAATTTGCCAGTAGCCGCTTTTCAAGTCCATCGACGAAAAGTAACGTGCGTTTCGTAGCCGGTCCAGTGAATCATCGATACGCGGTAGCGGATCAACGTCTTTCTTTGTGATCTGGTTAAGTTTTCGATAGTTGACGCAGAAGCGCAGACTACCGTCCTTCTTTTTCACCAATACGACAGGCGATGCCCAAGGACTCTTAGATGGCCGAATAACTCCATCCTCAAGCATCCTCTTCACTTGTTTTTGTATTGCCTCCCGCTCTTTCGGTGCTACACGATAAGGATTCTGCCGGATGGGTCTTGCGTCGTCTTCAGTAATAATACGGTGCTTGGTGAGCGGCGTCTGGCTAACTCTTGACGTAGATGAGAAGCAGCTGTTAAACTCATTGATGAGCTCAAGAAGGCTGTTGCGTTCAATGGGCGATAAAGTTTGACTGACATCAACCACAGGTGCAGGCATAGGCGCTGGTGGACACCGCGTGCTGCACTGTGAGGCAGTCTTGTATTGGGGCAATTTCGTCGAAGTAAGCAACAGCAGTGCCTTTAACAATCTGTCGACGTTCCCTGCTAAAATTCGTCAGCAGGAGTTCAGCATGTCCGTCGAGTAGATTGATTACGGCCCTGGCGACGGAAACGCCCTGACTCAGTACTAGTGCGTTGATGTGTTCAGCTACGCCAGGCCCGGTGTGCAAGTTATCGCAGATGACAGGCACGAGGGAACAACTTCGCGGCGGAAGAGTGACGTCGTCGTCGGCAATACGTAAACGCGGTCGCTGGTCATCCGCGGTGTCGACGTCTTCGGAGCTCGTAGAAAATATCACCATGTGGTCGCGGACATTAATAACTGCACCGTACTCCCTCAAGAAATCCATTCCCAAAATAAGTTCCTTACAGCACTCAAAGAGAATGACGAGGGTGGCAACGAAGGCTGAACCGGCGATTATGATTCGGGCTGTGCACTTTCCAATCGGCGTCATCAACTAGCCCCCGGCAGTTCTGATGTTGGGCCCGGTCCACGGCGTCTTCACTTTTCTTAGTCTGTCGGCTAGCTTTAGACTCATTATCGAAAAATGCGAACCAGTGTCAACGAGAGCGGCCACTTGGTGGCCGTCAATGGTAACGACAAGATCGGCGCTGACGGCGTCTGGTACATGTGGTGTGGTTGGAATCGTCGGAGTCGTAGAGTCGTCGATCGTCGGTGATGGGGGCTCTTGGGAAGCTGGACGGTTTGCAACCTCACCCCCGGAGGTCGCTGCCTCTAGTTTCCCCGGCGCGGGCTAGGAGACCTGCCCCTAGAGGCGTCAGGAAAATCGCGACGGCTTGGTTGGGTGTAACGAGCCGGTGATGGGGAACGCGATCGAGGCGTCGTTGAACCTTCCGGTCGAAAGTTTGGATTGTCGTCGCATGTACGTGGAGCGTCAAACCGAGGGTAACTATAGTTGGCGGGAAATCTGGGAAACCCAGCTGCGCGGTAGTGGCAAGCTCGATAAACATGTCCTGCTTCACCGCAATGAAAGCATAGTGGCCGGCGGTCAGCGGTGCGCCACAAATCGGTTTTTCGTAGCGGATAGCCGGCAGGGAATTCTCCGTAAGACCGCGGCGCAGCGATCGGCTGTCGGCGATACGGTATTGCTGGCGGCGGCTGTGACTGTCGAAGATAGGGCGTCGGGGATGGCGGCGGTGGCTGCGTCGGAGTGGTCGACGGTGTCAGCAGCATCGAAGTGGCGGGAGGTGGACGACAAAGAGCTTCCGCGTATGTGCATCGTCGCGGCGCCGCTTGCCAGTCGGGCGAAGAAAAGGCCTGTCGAACTTCCTCCCGGACGACATCAGCGACAGAAGCCACCGCTGCTGCCATGGGAGCAATTCCGAGCTGCCGGATCTCCTCTCGCACAATCTCTCGGATAACTTCACGCAGAGATGTGCCGCCGCCCTCAGGTATCAGTGAAGCATTTGTTGGCGAGTTCGTGCGATCGTATTGGCGGTACCGCTGCTGCAGTGCCCGTTCGATAGCGGTAGCCTCCTTGGTAAATTCGGCCACTGTCGTCGGTGGATTCCTCACGAGTCCGGCAAACAGCTGCTCCTTCACTCCCCGCAAGAGATAGCGCAACTTCTTTTCTTCGGCCATCTCAGGATCTGCTCTGTGGAAAAGGCGGGCCATATCTTCTGCAAACATGGCAACGCTCTCATTTGGCTTCTGAACACGGGATTCAAGAAGGCGCTGCGCATTGTCTTTTCTGTCGCTGCTAGTGAATGTGTCTAGCAGCTGGGTGCGGAAGGCATCCCATGTGGTCAGGCTCCTCTCCCGGTTCACAAACCATGTCCGCGCACTGTCTCGAAGAGCAAAATAGACATAAGACAGCTTTTGCCGGGAGCCCCATTCATTATGACTGGCGACACGCTCGAACTGGTCCAACCAATCTTGGACATCTTCAATGGCGTCACCATGAAAACTTTCTGGGACCATAGGATGCTGTAGCGTCACCTGCGATGGAGTTGCAGTGGCCATGGCGGTAGTACTTTGACGCGGTCCGGCAGGATCCTGCAAGGGGTTGAACTCGGGCGTCAGGCCTAGGAGGCGGCGCCTGTACCGGTGAACAGGAGTTTCGATGAGCGAAGGCGATTCCGCGTTCGATGGATGGCTCCGCGAAGGAGTGCTAAGCATGAGGCTATCCTACCCCGCACCTCCACCAGTGTCACGACCTCGCAGGGGACGTGGAAGCCGGCGTACAGCACGTATACAAGTACTTTATATGAGCAGCAAACGCAACGTCGTTGTCGTCTCTGTTTTTCTACCCGCGCGCTACTTCAGCGTCGTTTCCATGGCCGGGCACATACCCGCGGCGACGATATAGCATGTGGCAATATTACGGTAACTTGCCAAAGTAAACTATTGCACTTTGCAGTATCGACGAATGAAATTGAATAGCCATGCTAACTTTCATTCAGTGCAAATGTTCAATATGCGACTACTTAACGTGAAATGTGATAATCCATCCGTACCTGTAGGCGGGCGTAAGCACAAATTCTGTGTTTTTTGGGCCTAGAGTTCTTTTTCTTGTTTACAAGTGAAACGGATACCTATCTCACAATCCTAAATATAAAAATGGTCATGAAGCTATGATACGTTGTAAAAACAAGCAGAGTAAAAATTAACGCTTTCAGAATTAGGAACTCTGCGTGGGCAATGTGGAATGTTTGAACACTAAAATGGCCCGTTATACCAATATCTTAGCTAACAAAAAAAGGTCAACAATAATAAAATTACAAATCACTTCCTAAACAACCAATAAACACGCGACCGGCACCTCTATATACATTGAGCATCTGAGCGCATAAATCCTCAGATTCGACGCTGAAGGTCGGAGTAATCAATGAGCAGATATTGTTTAATATCAAAAGTTTGGATCAATAGGCTTAGACAGGTTATGACGCATGCAGACAAGGAGATGGTGGCATGAAATCTAATAAATAAAATATATATATTCCGGGGTTTTATGTGCCAAAACCAAGATATGATTATGAGGCATGCCGTAATGAGAGACTCCGGGTTAATTTTGACCGCCTGAGGTTCTTTAACGTACACCCACTGCATGGCACACGGCTGTTTTTGCATTTCGGCCCCATCGATCTAATAAATTATGGGTTCTAATTTCCAGAAATTGCCTAGTGGGTTGTGAGGCAGCCCGTACAGGGGAGGGCTCGGATTATATTTGTTAGGCTGTGATTCTTTAGAACTCAATGCACGGTGCACGAGCATTCTCGTTTTCTTGTGTTTTTTTTTTTTTTTGCCTTTCGCCCCGATCGGAATGCAGCCGTCACGGTTGGGATCGAATCCACGACCTGGTGGTTAGTAGCGCAAAGCCAGAGTCACTGCGCCACCACGGCGCGTCAGGCACGAAAGATGAAAAATTGGTACTTACAACAGAAAACGACCACAGATCATGGACGAATTCTTATGTGCGAGGTGTCATCTGTAAAAGCCTGCTTCTTTTTTTTTCACTCTCTAACGTTATTGTCCTAGCTCTCGCAAACACGAGGTTTCATTTCCCACCTTCCTTTTAGGTCACAACTGTGCGAAACAGTGTCTTGCTGTGTGAAACATTGCCTCAAACATGTTCGATGCCATCAATGCAAGCTCATCATCATCATCAGCAGCAGCAGCCTATATTTATGTCCACCGCAGGACGAAGGCCTCTCCCTGTGATCTCCAATTACCCCTGTCTATCGCTAACTGATTCCAACTTGCGCCTGCACATTTCCTAACTTCATCACCCTACCTAGTTTCCCGCCGTCCTCGACGGCGCTTCCATGCAAGCTATTCGCCTAGAAATAGGGAGTCCACTCATTAGCCTCTCGATTAAGGACCTAATGGCTCTATCACAGCGTGACTTCCACTGCCGAATCAGCAGAATACACTGCAGTGTAATTTTCGGCATCGCGACAACAGAGCTTGACGACGCAAACGTCATCACGCGAACAAAAGGGTGATGTGGCGTATGCTGCAGACGAGAACTGCGCGCTTCTAGGTCTTATAAAAGACGAGAGCACCGCAGCCATATTCTATTGCCAGCTAGTCAGCAACACCTCACGTCCTTTTCAAACGAGAGGATTTTGTTTCCGGCTCACACGAACACAGTGCAATTGTCTGCATCGTGACATCAGAAGACGCATGCACCAACGTCATTACGCGCGCAAAAGAGGTGCTGTGACGTATACTGCGGGCAATCGGCTCGCGCACCATGTCTTACAAAAGACCACATCACGGCCCTGCGGCAAGCAGCTGTTTGGCTGCCGGGACCTTTCGGAACAGTGCAATTGACACCACTGTTTTCGCGGCTTTCGTACCTGGACCCGTATCGAGGTGACAGCGGGAAATCAGAGCTGAGCGTAACAACTGACTTTGAAAGAGGCACTCGTTGTAACGTCAAAAGAGCCTTTCCTCTTGCTTTGACGTCGCTCACAGTTCCTAGCTACAAAGCGCTGTGAGCGACGCCGAAATACAAAAACCCTTATGCACTTAGGTTTAGGTGCACGTTAAAGAACACCGGGATGTCTAAATTAATCCGGCACCCACCGCTACGGCGTGCATCATAATCCGATTGTAGTTTCAGCACGTACAGCCCAATAATTAAATTAAAGTTTAACGCTTCGGCAGCGGTGCGATGGGCCATGTGAGGCAGTGACAATGCTCAAGCCTCTCAAAAGTTAGGGACAATAACGCCCAACAACGCTTCAAGCAAACATGTCTCCCTGTGTGTTCCATGTACTACGCACACAAAGAGCAGTAGAGCATGCAAGGCGATGTTTGAAATCAACTCGCCACTCTCGTATTGGATTAAATATTGAAAAAATGGAACATTTGCCGTCAACATCACCGCTAATTATCTTCAATCAAAGAAAACAGCACAGAAAGCTTCCTTACACCGATTACCATAGTGCGTGGAATCCACAAATTTTTTTGTGTCTTTGCTTCTCTGAAAGAGTAACATTTTAGGCTCTTTTACGGACTCGTTGCTCGTGCAGAAATAGGAAGCCGTTACCATTTTCCCTGATCCTCAACATTTGTCGCTATACGAAGCACCCGGATTCCAACGTGGACATTTTTAAAGCTACTTGAAGCACGTTAAGTGTAACTTTGTACACACACCAATAATTTCCACCATTTCTGTTAACACTTCCTTTCTTCAACGTTCTGTATCAGGTTCCTTCCTGTCAATAATTCTACAAGCAAATATTTAGACCCTTTATGGCATACTGTGCCGCCATGGATTTCATGACCTTTTTTTACATGTGCAGAGTGACGGCGTGGTCTTTTAAAATTCGAAACTGTTTCATTGTAGACTCAGTTCCCCGCCACCTTTATCACTGGCCCATTTCACCTCGGCTTCCTTTCCAACGTATTATATCGGAATATCATTTGTATTACTTTAAGACTTTTCTATTTTGTCCCGTTATATAAGAAAACTCTACTCCTGGACCTGGATCACTCAAAAGAGTGAATACCACTTACGGAACCAATCAGAAGGCGTAATACATAACTATTCGCCACAATGTTATTATTTAAATATTTAGATATTTACACGACAGCACGTATTGCAGCATCCTGATTGAAGCAGGTGAGTTGGCAATCCATATTATCCCCATATAAGCAATTCTTAGTCCGGAACCAGGTTCGACATACGGGTTCCCAAATTCTGGGGAGAAAGGCACTGGTGTTTCAGTTACATATGCCCGGCACTGCTTAGGAAAGCGTTTTCGTTCCAAAAAACTAAGTAGACCAACGCAGCCTTCTGCCACAACTTGGACGGCGCGTCTCAAAACTGATGCCAGTTTCAAAATTTGATTCAAGTGGAGGGACCTTCTTGACAACTCGCTGGTTTCAATCCGTCATTCGCAACAAGCGCCCAAACATGATTAGTCGACATTGTTATTGACATTTTTTTTCTCACCAGCACAGTTTCGTCTTTCTCACGCCGCACGCTGCTCGTGTAAACTGCGTCAGGCTAGAATTTTGCTATCTGGGAAAAGCAATTTCTTTCAATATTTTGCTATCTTTAAAAGAAATTCTGCGCATTGCTTACTTTTTTTGGTGTAGCCAGTATGCTGCCTAAAACGAACGTAAAGTTGGCTTAGCTGGGGTGCCGATCATTCAACACGAGCAATCTCATCCCAATTCTATTTCCATGCGGGGAGGGGGCAAGAGGGGTTGAAGTGGCGTCGCTGACGTTAACAGCTGTTCTTTACTGCGCAAGGACCCGGACGTATGTGGTTCAATCAGTGTGACGCTGCGCTGCTTATCACGAGGTCGCGGATTTGAACCCGGCCGCGGTGCCCAAATTCCGGCTGGGGGTGCAGTGCCAGAACACTTGTGTACCACGCCATCAATGCTGGTTAAGAAGTAAAGGTGGTAAACAATTATCCGGGAGGTCTTCACTATGGCGCTCCTCGTAACCCAATGTACAACTTCAGAACGTTAAAGCCGCATACAATTTCAAATATTGCGCAATGATATGCAAGCTTGCTACTTAATTCTGGACACCTTATAACGCATGGCATTTCAAGCAGCAAGTTCCCTTTAACAAATGTAATGTAAGTAAGTTTGCTGCAGAAGAACGCACTCACGCAGCGACAATTGCACTGGGTTCTAGGTCATCAGCTGAACCAACGTGCTACTTTCCAAAGTGTCAATGCCTTCTGATTAAGAAATCTGCAAAGACGGCAGCATCACATTATCGGCGGAACGAGCTAACTAATGAGTCATGCACCTATTCCTTTTTTCTTGAATGTGCAGAAAGCAAAAGCAAAAGTATGTAAAGCCCTATGCGAGCATCCACTTAATTTTTCAGGCAGATAAACACAAGCATCCAACAAGATCGTCGCTCTTGCGCCAGCCCTCGCGCCAAATACGGACTGCACAAGTACGCTACACTACCACTTAAAAATGAGCTCGTACACTGAGGACTTTCTGCAGGCAGGTCGCACTACAAACCTTGCTCTAACGATATCAGCATACAGGGCCGCCAAGGCTTTTCTTTAAGCATAAAATGCACGAGCATGGTATAATGTCCACGTCATCTCTAAGTGTCCTTTTAAAGTCACCCCCAAAGAACATCGCATCTCCGCAATCTCCCACGCAATAATTGTTAGTTCTGAACAACTGAGAGCGGAACACGTTTGTAGGGATTCATGGTACGGAAGTGAATTTGTGCAAACACAGGCAATTGTAGAACGAGAAGGGCAGCACAGGTGCCGACCATAATGTAAGAGGCTGCAAAGTGTCGCAAAAAGAAAAAGCTTGTCTGCGAGTGCTGAAGGGAAAGGAGCATCAACCCGACAGTTTTTATGGTCTCAGATCATTTGATGCTGACAGCTCGCGGCACAGAATAATAGCGCTGTCAGACGGGCAAAATTTGTGAAACTTTAAGTCAATGCATTTTCAACGTTAGTCTTATGGCAGGTTGTCACACGGAAAGGTTGAGTGACAATCGCTGTAGAAAGTTCTTTCGTACGAGTGTAAGCGTCGAGATCGCTTTGTTGCGTCGAAGTGCGTATAGTCTCGAGAGTGGTGCTTCAAATGTAAATAAAACGATACTCAGTGGACGGGCGTACTTAACATTGAAATCAGTTTTTTTTACCTGTGAGTGATTTAAAATATTGTAAGCCTCTCTGCTTATGAAAACCGCCATTCGTCATCTGCAAATAAAATCCGTGTTGTTTTCTACGTGCCGATGCTTCTCTGCTGTCAGCTCTTCCAAACGTGCTGCGCATCGCTCGGGTGTTTGATGCAATGTCCTCTGCTCGTTGCATGTGAGAATTTAGTATTTTTGTTATTTTGCAAATGTTCGCTAAAATAACAAGTAGACATTGTGCTGGTTGGTTTGCCGGTCGACCCTGCCATCAGTTCCAAATACACTTACATTTCCCATCTAGCTACGCACCACCAAAGTGACACTCGCGGCGGTGAAGTGCATTCGCTCGAAGTGTCACTAAATTTGCCCGTCTAACTCTTCTATAGGCTCTTCGCAATTGCGCTCTTTGCAGTTTCTGTGGGACTTGTAGCTTGCGCGAATAAGACTTTGGGATTGGTGGTTCCAAGGCTTACGTTTCAGAGGTATCTACCAGCACATCAGGTTCACGCAGCTTGGCTCCTATCGCCTAAACCTGGCAAAAATCGGCGTTGCTGAGAGCCGCCGAGGAAGACGACGCAGAAAGATGTTGCGGAGTAAAAAAGGAAGGCAGGCCGAAGGACAACGGTAACGTAGGCGGGATATGAACGAGGAGAAGCGGGACACCATTCAGACGATCCGGTGAGCTTGAGCCTCTGAGGTGCTTAAATATCCATCAGCAACGATCGACCGACAAAGGCGGCTGTTCGATGTGGGACTTGCCACTCATCGCGGTGTAGAATGATCTCCGTCTTCCAGTGTTTTTTTTATTCATTTGCCTTAGTTATCAAAAGTAGGTTTAGACGCGCGGCAATTAAGTAATGACTGACATGTCATAGACGCTTATAGACAATTTAATGGAGAGCTTGGAAAAACGGAACATCTATTCAGATTGCATAGATAGATACGAGCGCACAATAGAATTCATATGTTGAGACAGAGAGATGGGTTAACCAGAGGTTATCTCCGGTTCGCTACCCTCTACTTGGGAAGGGGAAAGGGATTCGATAGTTGAGAGAAAATTAATACGAAAAGTAAAGAAAAGAACACAGGCGCTGGCAGAGCGGACGAGAAACAAAATCGAGAAGAATGTTGACCGTTCTGTTTGCGCTTTAAGCCG
Source organism: Dermacentor silvarum (assembly GCF_013339745.2). Classification (NCBI taxonomy): domain Eukaryota; kingdom Metazoa; phylum Arthropoda; class Arachnida; order Ixodida; family Ixodidae; genus Dermacentor; species Dermacentor silvarum. Next base: position 161,821,432 of record NC_051162.1, on the reverse strand, counting down.
TGAATGTCGATAAAGGCTGGCCCCGCTGTCTACCGTTCTTCACATTAAGAGACCCGGCAACGAACCCGACGTACCACCTTGTCAATTGGCGTCAAACAGAGGAAGCGCCGGTATACCGCCTTGTGGTGGTAGTGAAAGCGAGTTAGATCACATGCTTTCGACACAGGCTACGCAGAGGAGAGAGAGAGCGTGTCTGGATGCGCACGCTTTGTGCCACGAAGCACCGTTTTCACGCAGCCCGTCTTCGAGCAACGTAAGATGCGGTTTCACAGCCCCTTCGACATAGGGTAACGCCCGTAGCATTTGTTGTGGATGAATGGCGCCAAAGACTGCCTCAAGACGCACAGGGACGTAAAGAATTGTTTGCCCGTTTGGTGGGAAGCGCACACGAGGAGGCTGCCTGACGTAGCGCAGCTGCTCTCGAGATGCCCTAGACTCCAATGATTTCCGAACAAGACATTTTACACGACCACACACCTCGCCAAATGGCTGTCGACCTCCGAGGCTGTGCCGTACGGGCCTCATTATTACTTGCACTGTACTCCTACAACCTGGAGTCAAGATTGCAATCAGTGATGTAGGAGATGTAATCCTAGCCAAGGATAATCGCTGCAAGTGCTCCTCGCTGACTAAATAACTGCTGGGTGACTCCTCCATCGCTGACTGAAAAAGTGACTAACGTTGCCTCATTTTTTTTTTTTTTACAGTGAAGTTGTAGGCCTCTAGTTGGTCTGGATTTTTCGTGGCATTCTCACCCAAAAAACGGCAACAGGGTCTTCTGTTTGAGTTTCTGTGAAGCAAAGTTATGTTTTCTCCTATATTCGAACAACAACCCGAAGATATCATATCTGCAGCTTGTGTGTAAGTCGTTATTTAGGCATCTTCTGGCGCATTTTACTTTGGTAACTTTAATTACTTCAATGACGCACTTGCGTTAGGCGGAGTGCCTACAAGAATGAAGGTGTATGCTGCGCTAACGGCACCGCTACCTATCGACCGCGGCCACTCAGACAGACCTCGAACGGCAGCTGGAAAGGGGCTTTGTCTTTCAGTTTCCGAGTAACAAAGTTATGTTTTCTCGTATATTGGAATAATAATCTGAAACTATCGCGTCTGCAGCTTTTGTGTTAGTCGTACTTTACGCATTTTCTGACGTAATCTACTTTTAATCATTAAGTTAATTCAATAACTCACTTGCGCTTGGCGGACGGCCTGGAAGAATAAGGATGTAAGCTGCACTTCCACAGACGTGCTTGGGCGCGTGGTGTACGTCGCTTGTGGTGGTGGTGCTTGTGTAACGCCCGCACCAGTATCGATCTACAACCAATTTCACAGGATGGAATGGAAGTGGATTTTTTTTACCTCATCTCCGTGCATCACAAAATTTCCACAACACATTTTGTGCTACAAGGCTGCCTACTAGTTACATTCGTTTTCCTTAATATTTATTCCTTACAGACCGCGAAGAAAGGCGCGAAAGTCCACGACGCCGCTCAGCAACACGGCCTCACGTTGTGGAACGATTCGCTCCAGCCTACGAAAGTCGAAAACAGCGTCTCAAGAGACACCAACCCCGACCTTACCTTTACGCGGGACGTGAATAACGCGATCTGGACCTGTCTCCCAGACACTCTTGGTAGTGACCACCACATCGTTCAACTCGACATCGAGCACGCGCGTTGACTGGTTAGGACTGGCACGGTAAGACTAACGGAATGGAATGCCTTCAGAACCGAGCTCGATGATCCACCCACCATATCGGACATCGACGCCTGGCTCAAACAGATCCTGGATACAGCCGAACCGTTCACAAAAATCATTCAACTTTATGACGACCACCCCGCCATAGACACCCACCTGCTCCACCTCTGGGAGGCCAGAAGGGTCCTTCTCAAGAGATGGAAGAGGCAGAAACTCAACACGCAACTCAGGAAAAGAATCGTCCTATTGACAGAGCAGTCGCAGGAATATGCTGAACAGCTAGCGAGACACAACTGGTGTGCCTTCTGCGATAAGCTTCAGGGCACGCTCAGTACCAAGAAAACGTGGCACCTGCTGCGCGCTCTCCTCGACGAAGGCCCCACCAAAACGCAGCAACAGCAACACATCCGTCGATTAGCACACAACTACGACGGCTCGGAGGAAGACCTACTCCTCAAACTATGCAACAAGCTCCGCGGTCTCTCCCAACCAGTGACAACCCCACCACTCAAAGAATGTGGAGGCATACCCAACGCTGACTTGGACCGGCCCTTCACACCAGCAGAGCTCCAAGCAGCCATCACCAAGCTCACGAGAAACACGAGCCCAGACAAGGACAGGATAGTGAACAATTAAGCACCTACGACAGCTGCCCCAACAGGCCTTGACGGCTCTCCTCCGGTATTACAACGAGTGCTGGGACAAAGGAGAGCTGCCGGACGCATGGAAGCACTCGGAAGTGCTCATGATACCAAAGCCCAACAAGCCCACAGCTCTCGAGAACCTGAGACCAATCTCTCTCACTTCGTGCGTTGGTAAGCTGTTTGAGCATATGGTCCACGACCGGCTGACATCGCACCTCGAAGACAATGGACACTATCCAGACACCATGTTCGGCTTCCGCCAGCTTCTTTCTACGCAAGACGTCCTTCTTCTCCTAAAGGAGGACCTCATTGACCACCACAGCAAGAATAACAAGTTGTGCGTCCTCGCCATCGACGTGAAGGGCGCATTTGACAATGTAAGCCACAAAGCAATACTACAAACCTCGAAGAGACCACCTGTGGTTCAAAGACCTATGGCTATGTCCGTAACTTCCTCACCGGCCGGACGGCCATGGTAGGGATATCCAACTTACGCAATAAAGAATTCAAGCTGCCGAACAGGGAAACGCTGCAAGGCTCCGTCGTGTCGCCCCTCCTATTCAAGGTGGCACTCTCGAAAACATCGCAGCCTGCGTCACGCCTTTACGTGGACGACATCACGCTCTGGACGCGGAACGAGCACCGGAGGAGCAAGACACGTGCCTTCAAGAAGCGGTTGATGTCATCGAGCATACCTTGATAGCTGCGGCCTCCACTGCCCCCACTGAGAAATCGGAGCTACCGTACTCAAGGCACGCACGATGGGAAGGCCTCCCACCTGCGAAGCTCCAGACCCATGCGTCACGCTCAACGGGATCCAAATACGAAGGTCGCCTCGCTCGAGTACTTGCTTGCACCTGCACCGAGACGGATCCAGAGTCGCCACGCTCCCACGGATCCAACGCACAATCTCCAACTCACACACCTCGCAAGGAGGGTAGCCAATCGACGCAGTGGCCTCAGGAGCAAGACACCCTGAGAGCATTCAAGCTCTATGACCAGTAGAATAACGTACGCAACCCCGTACCTGGCTCGCAAGAATTGCGAAGTCGACAAGCTCAATGTCATCATCCGCAAAGCTACGAAGCTTGCCATGGGTCTACCACCCATGGCATTACACCCGACTCTCAAAATGGGTGCCATAACACCTGGCAAGAGCTACATCTCCGACGCGGACCGCAAGGTCAAGATACTGCCATGCATAAGAGAACCCCTTAGAATCGACCAAAATACCGTCTGCAACATGCATCCCAGCATCATCGGGGGCCACCGGCTCGCTCGAGTCGACGCCATCGAAGCCGCCACAAGCCGATCCAG